>NC_140273.1:6904845-6937345 GCF_964030765.1 Micromesistius poutassou | reverse complement strand
AACACACACACACACACACACACACACACACACACACACACACACACACACAGTTTGAGCTCTTTACAGACATCAACATTTACACATTGTCATGCTCGCGTCTCCCGCCCCTCTTAAGGTATCAGCACAGGAAACGCAGGAGAGGACCTTCATGCAACACATAGCAGTATGTTATTGTGTACAAACAAGATCACCCTTGGCTTCAAGTCCACACAAGTCCAGAGGAAACGTGTGTGTGCGTGTTGGGTGTGTGTATGTGTGTGTGTGTGTGTGTGTGTGTGTGTGTGTGTGTGTGTGTGTGTGTGTGTGTGTGTGTGTGTTAGTGCCTGTGTATGTGGGTGTGTGTATGTGGTCATGTTAGAACTGTGTGTGTGTGCCTGTGTGTGTGTGCCTGTGTGTGTGTTGCGGCAACCCAGCTCAGGGAGTGAACCCACCTTCCTTCAATCAGCACGCAAATCCCTTAGTTGTTAAGCCACATAGGCACGTTTAATCAAACAAAGTATCTTTCTTGTAAAATTAAGAAAAGATAATCGGGTGGCACAGCCACAACGGCTGGACTCTCCTTTCACCCAAGCCAAGAGAGCCCTGAATGCACCTTGGAGCAGGCTTTTTAAGGTCTGCTCTCCTTTGGGCCTCAGGTGCTCTGCATCACCTTGATTGTCACGGACCGGGTTGCCACAGTGTGTGTGTGTGTATGGGTGTGTGTGTTTGTGTGTGTGGGGGTGTGTTAGTGCCTGTGTGTGTGTGTGTGTGTGTGTGCATGTGTGTGCGTGCCTGTGTGTGTGCATGTGTTTGTGTGTGTGCCTGTGCGTGCCTGTGTGTGTGTGTGTGTGTGTGCGTGTGTGTGTGTGCGTGTGTGTGTGTGTGTGTGTGTGTGTTTGAGTGTAAGAAACATATATGTGTTCTCATATATGTGCTATGGTAACCAGATGCATTTTGGTCCACGGTTTATAGGCGCCCCTGTTTTCCCAGGCGTTGTCGTAGAAACTAGATTTGACCTCTGTTGAATTCCGAGGTAACACAGAGAAAGAGAGGGAGAGAAATACAGATAGCCAGAGAGAGAGAGCGAGAGAGAGAGAGAGAGAGAGAGAGAGAGAGAGAGAGCGAGAGAGCGAGAGAAGAAGTAAAGTTGAAGTGTCATTATGATAATCGTGGACAGTTCAGTCATGGTTTGTACACATGAAGGATTCTGTCCCAAAGCTAAACTCAGCTGAGCTCTGACTAATGTATGACGCCACGGAGACACGAAAGCCCCAAAGCACCAGCTCCGTGCCGGGCTGACTTTGTGCAGACTATACGTCAGCAGCTGCCAGCAGGATAAGCAAGCAGGTGTGTGGACATACAGCACTTTCTTTATCCCTACATTTGCAATGGCACCTGTGTTAGGTGTTTGCCGCTGTAAGCAGTTTAGCTACAAACCGTTGGTTCCAACAGGTGAGATGGATGCTCCTTATTGTATCCCAAACACGGCATGGTGCCCGTCTAGAGGATGGATGGCAGCTGGGAATGGACCTTTGTTGTGTACGGGGAACGGGTTAACCTAGCGATTGTTAGTGCTTTTGCACTAAGAACATCCTTCTTAGATAGCGATATTGTTTCACCTTCTCCTGACAAATGTACTTATTCTAAGTCACTTTGGATAAAAGCGTCTGCTAAATGCCCTAAATGTAAATGTCAATGTTTGTTTTTTATCTCACCAAGGCGTGGTTAGAAGAAGCTGTGTTCCCGGTTACAATGAATTGTTTTGTGGTCGTTGATAGAGGTTGAAAAATGAGCTACACAAATGGTATTGTGTAATCATAAGATGATGTATGAGGAGGGAAAGAGTTGCAGACCTTCGGTGCAAAACAGACAGAATGAGAATACCCTCATGGATGATCTGCTCAGATAATAGCTCCCTCTCCACCTTGTTCTCAGAGGACTGTATTGTTTCAAATGCATTCTGTCATTCCCTCTTAGATTTGTCCAACGATGGGATTTTCGTCATATTAGTTTGAATTTGTGATTCGGCACTCTGTCCATGAACTCTGTCCATGGTGTTCAGCCACTCATTGGCTCGGACAGGGCTGCATGACAGCACACAGGGGGCTCCGTTGTTAATGCACAAACAGAAATCTACCCGACAACAGTCACTGTCTGCCATTAAATATGTACTCCACCCACGCTTGTGGGCCCAGCGCCTAGCTTGTTTTAAAGAGGAGACAGATGATGGGTGATTAAGAACTCCTGCCACTAACTCACTAGTCTCATTATCAGGTCCAGCTTAACCTTGGATCCTAGCCTGGAAATCCAGACCCACATCTAGAAAGCTGTAGGGTCTGGCAACGAGTAATGAAAATGGCCCAACTCGAGGGGCGGCACCAAGCATGCATTTGAAAATATTTGTTAATGTTCTGGGCCAGGGGAATCCTGGAGTGAGTATATTGCTCGTTCCCAGAGTTACTCGCTGAGCAAATTCAAATTGTGCTCTTGCAAGAACTCTGGATTTCCAGGGTACTTGGATCCTGCAATCCTACTATGTTGTAGCAGAACCTCTAGGCGGGACAGAGCCTGGGTCGAAAACCAAAAACCGTGAGAGGCGGAGTTATGCCTAGAAAATTATTCATTCACACACGTTGGTGAAGCATTCACTATGGGATTTTGAAGTGTAAATCTACTGTGGTCAGTCTAGATCCTGTTGATTTGAAACCTTTACAGAGAAATTATGAAGCAGAAGAAAGTGAAACTAAAGTAATCAGATTTTAGATTGTGAGACAACCACCCGTCCCTTAACACACATGAACCTACTTAAAGAACAAACTCTTGTTTATTTGTCCTTCTTCTTCTGACATTTTGGATTCAAGGATTGTAACTATAACTACAATACAATATTGAGGCAAAATATGACATTTTTAAACCTTATTTTTTTTACAACATTCTGTTGTGATTTTCTGTACCCTACCTCACTTCAACCCTTGACCTATTGCAATAGCTTTAAAATGCACAAAGCCAAGCCCATCAGTTTAAAAGTTGAATTATGCCCCCCCCCTTTATGCCCTCTCTCTCTCTCTCTCTCTCTCTCTCTCCCTCTCTCCCTCTCTCTCCCTCTCTCCCTGTGCCGTCTGCCCATCATTCCCGCCGTATAAAGGCGTGCAGTCAGTGCTGGCCCGGTGTGGGACAGAGGTTTTAATCTGGAACATCACAGAGGCATTGCACTTCTGTTGCAACAGGTTTTCCAAAGGGCTTTTGGAAGTATTGCTTGCCTCATCCTCATGCCGTTCTACCCCTCCTCCTCTTCCCCCTCTTCTTCCTCCTCCCCCCCCCCCACACACACACACACACACACACACACACACACACACACACACACACACACACACACACACACACACACACACACACTTCTTCTCTCGCCTCTCCCCGGCAGCCATCCGCGCCCCGGTCCGTCTGTGCATGGGGTTTATGGGATATGAAAATCAACTTAAGTTGTTAGATCAGAGCGATACTGGGCCAGCTGGGGAGCTCTCACTGAATCCAGCCTTCTGCGTGTGACGCCGCCGCCGCCGTAGTCCAAACCAATCAATGGCTGTGTTTGCATTGTGTGACTCCACCAAAGCCTTCTGCTGTTGGCCTGCGTGTCCCTCACCTGCTGTTGTCTCTTCCAGAGCAATCAATGGTGATCTGTTTGACAGACACGAACGCCGGCATTTGGCTTGTTGGGTTTCATTTTGCGATGATTTCGGAGGAACAAATAACCGGCATGTGATCATTGTCCAATTACCGGTGATTTATTATACGTTTTCTTTGTCTTTGTCAGATGTTTTTGAGTGCCGTGTATCAGATATTGTGGGTCGGTTCGTGAGCGCAATGCAAGGAACGCCGAAGCAAGGTGGGATTCTATCACACACCTGACTCTGATTATCACTCACGACGCAAAGCATACTTGGCAGAGACAGGGGATTGCGATCCAGATGCTGCTGGTGTGTGTTAGTGTTTTAGTTAGTGTGTGTGTGTGTGTGTGTGTGTGTGTGTGTGTGTGTGTGTGTGTGTGTGTGTGTGTGTGTGTGTGTGTGTGTGTGTGTGTGTGTGTGTGTGTGTGTGCAGTGTTGCAGCTGCTGTCAGCTGATCCATGTGTTCAAAACAAATGATAATTAGTTCAACTGGATGCCAAATCTTAATACGTGTTTACTCAATAATCTTCTGCTATGATATTAATTGCTGACACCTCCAAAGAACGTGACGACAGGGAAATAACGTGGCCACTGGCTACATGTGTGCATTAATTACCCTAACTTCCCAGGTAGCCTTCAACACAGTGATCACCCTTGACAAGCAGGTCACTGGTGAAGTGTTCTGTTTTGGCAACATTTGTGTGCCGGGTGAAAAGCACCAGCGGTGCACTTCAAAACAAACAGAAAAAGAACGATCCCTCTCCTGGCACCAGCCAGCGGGCCTGAAGTCGCAGCACCACGGCGAAACATTTGACTGAATCCCTGGCAGAGAGCAATATCACATTGCTCCGCCAACTATTTCAACAAACAGAATTGCCCCCCCGAGGCAGCCGGCGTTTGTCTTTATATGTATGCACATTGAATCGGTCACAGCTGCAAAATTTCCATCTCTGCTAAAGGCGACGCTGCTCATTTATAAGCATGGAAAAGATTTGCCTGTCTGTTGACGTTAGGTGCCCGGCCGCCGGAGAAGCCCCAGCAGGGCTCCGAGCCGGGGCAAGGACCGGCCGGGGGTTTTGCGGATGATGACACCCGGTCTCAGAGTGCGGCGCTTTCTGCCCGTTTACAGATATAGATCAGACGACGGACGGAAAGAGTTGAAAGCCACTATAGGGAGGAGAGAGACGCGCCGGTCTCTTTAATGCGGTGCTTTTGCATGGTTTTGCGTCAGGTTTTTAAATATGGAGGGCAGAGGAGGACTGTTTAATCCCAGGGAGGCTGAGAGGTGGAGAGTGCTCTTATTGTGTGGAGCAGAGGGAGGGCGAGAGAAGGGGATGGAGAGAGAAGGGGGGAGAGCGAGAGAGAGAGAGAGAGACGGGGAGAGAGAGAAAGCGCAATGGGGAGAGAGGGAGGAAGAGACAGCGAGAGGGAGAGATGGGGAGAGCGACAGACAGAGTGAGAGAGACAGAGACACCGAGAGAGGGAGAGAGAGAGAGAGAGTGAGAGAGAGAGGGAGAGAGGGAGAGAGAGAGAGAGAGAGAGAGAGCGAGAGAGAGAGAGGGAGAGGCACAGAGAGAAGCTGTCCATGTTCCAATATGAGAGGTTTGATATTGATATTTAATGGATGTAGATTCTCAGCGATGACTTTCATATTCAGCATCAATACATCAGTACCAGTGAAAAGACAAATAGTGCCACTTCATGAACAGTATGCCCTCTGTTCTTTAATGCACCGCTGAATAGCGCTTGGTTCATCAAAGCCTCACTGAAAACACAGGGGTTTGTCTTGTCAAAAATATAGCAAAAAGCAAAACCCCTGTTTCCTGCCCGACCAATCAGAGGCCAGTGTACGGGCTTCTTCACTTTACGCGTGTAGGTCTGGGCCGGCGAAAGAGCCGATGGTTCTGGTCTCCCAGCAACCATGTGGAAACATCCCTGGCACAGAAGTGGGATTTGGGCTCAACATAGCGCATGTATTTACGTTCTAATCTATTGTGTTGCATTCAACGTCTCTACATTGTTCTAGTGTCAAGCACGGGGAGAGAGTACGGCTCTTACGCTGTTCTGATTTAGCAACATACTTCTCTGTTGCTTTTTGTCTTTATTTGGCATTAAAGCGAGCCAACGGTTCAACGAGCTCCCAGCTATTCTCACCGAATCAATGGCAAGGGCTCCTGTAAAACACACAAGTCTTCAGAATCAACTTGTTAGATAATAAAGAACAATGTAGGCCTACTGCGGGAAAAAGAGTAGAAGCTAGGGGAGGGTGATATGGATATTTTTTATTATCTCAATTCTCATCGAGAATTTCACACACATAATTATTAATAGATATAGATATTGCTGGAATGGTCACGTGGTACACATTTGAAACTGATTTTTTTTACTGATTTTTATACATTTCCTCCTATTGCAGTTGTATCATTAAACTATATCAACTGTAGTAAACATGATAATGATATGATTATATTGTGGCAAATTGGAGACACATCTATGAAATGTGCAGCCTGATAAACTAGCAATACTACCTAATAGTCGATTTTCAGGTCCCTCTTAAAACGACACGTGCTACATTTCAAGGAAAACCACATGCATTTAAATTTCCAGACTTAAACGTCCTTTAACTTTTTCCATGAGTTACATACTATTCAGTAGTTAAGTACGATACTTAGGAATCGCAAGCTGGTGTGTGTGTCTGTATAAACTGTATGTTCGTTAAAAGAAGCAATTACAGCGGGATCAAGAGAATTTGACAACTTTTCTGAATAAATTTCTCTCTATATTAAACATTGAGCTTTGCCAGTTTGTTTAAGTACATTTTAAGACGCAATATTAACGGAACCCTCCAACTCCAGCAGGTCCCCATATGAAATCAAGCACACACTTAATTCTGACGTTTGGGGAATATGATTATTTAGACTGGGAAAATTATTTGGCAGCCACCAAAATTATTTCACATACCGCCAAATTCAATATCCACCTCCAAAAAATATGATAATTTCCAAAACTGCATATACAATGTGAATACATTTCAGCTGACAACAATGGCCTTTCTCAACCTGCTTCTTTGTCTGTACTTCTTGTGTCCTTGTGAAACGTCATATTTTGCGAACCAAGAAGGCCTACTGTCCCAATGCAGTTTGCATTTCACAAAGAAAAGTCCCAGAAATTTTCTCGACATGCCCATTTTGGGATGCATCGGTTAGTAACTTGTGTGAACTTGAAAGCGCTACGCAGATATCCCAGCATTCATTTCTGAATTCAAGCGAGGAACGGCGAGCAGCAGAGAAACATTTTCGTACGCTATATCACTAAATTTATTTCTGATCACTTTTCAATCAACATCGAAAATGTGCGTCAATGTTTCCGATGTTGAGAAGCTCTATGAGCGCCTGCGGGGCAGGTTCAGATTAGTCCTGGTGTGAAGCCTGGACATTGGACAACATTTCACACTATTAGATATTCAACCCGTATTTTTCCCAATATCAAGGACATCGTGTGGCTGTAACACATTGTCCAATGTGTAAACAGGACTAATATGAAATTAATTGGCTCTCGATGAGCTGTTGAGATTAGGAAGCAAAAAAGGGTGACTATTGAACGTCAAACTGAATTCATTATTGTGGATATCATTGTGTGTTGCCGTGTGTTGCTGAAACCACCCAAATATATTAAATGCTTCTTAAACGAATCAATCCGATTTTATGGTAGGCTATAATATTAAACTAAATAGGCAATAAAAGTGTCTTCATCAGTTAAAGACCCACCTTTAAGTGGGAAGCGGGGTTGTAATGGGGAATGCAAATGGCTGCTGCGCCGTACCGAACCGGGCCGGGCCGGGCCAGCGGAGTGGAGAACGCCACTAGCTACCCAGCCGGCCAGCTAACAAATGTATTCAAATAAACACCACAAGCAGTATGTAAGGGGGCCGCCTTTATTTTTTTAAATTATAATTAGACATTACATTTTTAGTGTACATTTGAGGAGTAATCAACTGAACTTCAATTGTTTTGGGTGATAGAGCCTGTTTCTATTTTGGAGGACTGCAGGCGGCCTCTGTGCTGTGTGCAATACCAGCAAGAACACATCGTCTCATACTGTCAACAGCGTTCTGTGTGCCTGGGACAAGTGCGACTAGCAAGTTGAGTTCTTCCCCAAGAACACAAGTGTGTTCTTTTCATTCTGGGTATTGGGAAAGGCCCTGTGTATCTTTTACATGGCTGCTCGTTTATCTTGTTTGAATCATGGAACTTTATTGATGGCCAAATTTCATGTACAAAAGTGTAAATGCACCACAAAAGACAGAAACCGAAATGGGATGAAAACAATCAATAAATGAGTTACCTTCAAACTCTGTCACTGAGTTTTGTAAAGTGCTACGCAAATAAAGTTTATTATGAGTATTATTCATATAGAAACTAAACCATAGGTCGGTCCTCCAACGTCAGAATTAAGTGTGCCCTTGAATGTGTACAGTATTCACTCAACAGCCAACCATAAGAGTTGACCCACAAATAATATAAACGTAAAGCTAGGGGTTGGCCATCGATAAAGTTATATGATTCAACAGGGTAGACAAGCACCCATAATACCGGGGACTTTGAAGGAATATATTCTTATTGTATTTGCCATTTTCTAAATTATTCTATTTTTGGAGGTCAAGATTTCCATTCTGCAGTCTGTAATATCGTTTCGGGGGCTGCCAATTAATTTTCTTTCTGGAAATAATGATATACACCCAACGTCAGAATTAAGTGTGTGCTTGATTTGCCGGGAGCCTGCGCATCTCGTTAATGTAGCTTCTTATATGTGTAGTTAAACAAATGGGCCGTGTGTAATCTTTAATAGAGTGACTATAAAGCGAAACTGATTCATAAAATGCATCAAATTATCTTGATTGAATTGTAATTGGGTATTTTAAGGAACATAAATGGGAAATACACCACAGCCCGGATTGCTGAGTGACTGGGTGTGTACCTGCTTAATGGTACATAAAGCATGGCCGTCCTTATAGGTTTGGTCTGGAAACATAAATGTATGTAAATGTAACACCTGCTGTTTTTAAAGGGACCTGGAAATCGCTCTATAAGGTCGTTTTGCTGGTTCATCAGGTTGGGAATTGATATGCTAATGTGCTCTGGTCCATATTTTAATTTTAATTGTTTGTTCAGATTTTTTAAATAACACGAACGCAGTCAAATATAAAAAAAACATTATTATTGAGTACACATTCTATCAATTATGTTTAATAACAATAATAATAATAATAATAATAATAATAATAATAATAATAATATATTATTATTATTATATTTTTGGGCAATTAGAAAAATGTTTTCTAACTGTCCAGCCAATTGGAAGATGCGTTCTAGATAAGATTGGAGAGACGTGAAGAAAGAGCAGAAGGGAGTGGAAAGGCTCGAAACTAAGAGGCAAATAGAAGGTGACGTCAGTCAGCAGAGCATCAGGAAGAGGAGCCGTGATCCACCTACAATCACTTGGAGTCACCGTGAAGCCTTCACAAGGCAGCTCCTACATGGTTGACAGCGCCGGAAGAGCTGTGTGTGTTTGTGTGTGTGTCTGTGTGTGTGTGTGTGTGTGTGCATGCACAGGTATTTGTGTGTGTGCGTGCGTGCGTGCGTTTGCGCATGTGTATGTGTGTGTGTGTGTCTGTGTGTGTGTGTGTGCGTGCGTGCGTGCGTGCGCATGTTTGTGCGTACACATTGACCCACAGATTCCTCTCATGAGCTTGACACAGCGTGTGGACGGTTCAGCCCCATCTGGCCCTGATGCTGTGAGGAAGAGCCGCTCATCTGAAGGGTTCAGTCACGTTCCAAGGTTCCTGCTCCGCTGCAACAGCCCACCACTCACTGCGTCCCGCTTCCTAAACGGCCATCTCAAGCTGTAATTGGCTACACATAATCTGCCCGTAATTGTGACAGGGCAGGCGACCTCATGTGTGTGAGTCAATGTTGTTCTCTCTCTCTCTGTCCCGCCTCTTCCGTGTTTGTGTGTGCACAAGTCGCTCCCCTGTACGTCCGCTGAGCACGCACTTGCGCTGACACGCACATTAGGCTGCATTTGTTCCGGCATTTGTGTTCTTACAGTGGTAGCTGCAAAGTGTAATTGGGTATTTCTTTCGCACTAATGGCATCTTAAACAGAGGACCGGTTTCTATGGAGACGGAGTTGCCACGGAAACGCTGCACGTCCCTTTGAATTAGAAATGTCTTCCTCTATCCCTCATGGCCCACTCTCTCTCTCTCTCTCTCTCCCTCTAGCTATCCCTCTCTCTCTCTCTTTCTCACTCTCTCTCTCTCTCTCTCTCTCTCTCTCTCTCTCTCTCTCTCTTTCTCTCTCTCTCACTTTCTCTCTCTCGAAAGGTTTTTCCTTTCTGTGACCGTGTCTTGTCTCCCAGTTCCTGTCACTCAGGAAGTCAAGAGGAAGACATGTTTCCTGCGGATCCTTGCTTCCCAGTAAAATAAGGATTTTTTCCCTGTAATTTTCTGTTCCTCTTTTTGTTCTGGCAGGAAGAGGAATTGGCGGGAGGATGTTTTGTGGCCGGTTTGTAAATCCAAATCCAAAGTAATGGAAAAAACATAGGAGTGATGAAGATCTAAAATGGCAGCAGTCCAATGATAAACAGGGAGGAGGAAAGAGCTGCTACAGGGCAGAGATGGAGATAGAGAGAGAGAGAGAGAGAGAGAGAGAGAGAGAGAGAGAGAGAGAGAGAGAGAGAGAGAGCAAGCAAGAGAGAGAGATAGAGAGATGGAGAGAAAGAAAGAGACAGGGAGAGAGAGATGGAGAGAGAGAGAGACGTTGAGAGGAAGAGGGATGGGAAATGATTGATTTTTTCTCTCTCTGTAGTGTCTGCTATCTGCTAAGCCATGCCGCTGAACATATCTGGTTTATGCAAGAGCGAGAGCAAGAGAGAAGAGCGGGAGCGGCAGATAAAGAGAGCGACACGAGAGGGATGAAGAGAGAGAGAGAGAGAGAGAGAGAGAGAGAGATAGAGAGACTGACTGCCAGAGTAGCGGCCGAGAGTGGGAGTGACTAGTGAGATAGTCATAGTGGGAGTGAGATAGAGTCCCAAAGAGGGAGAGAGCGGAGCCGGCATGCGGAGAGAGAGAGTTACACATGAGGCCAGCACAGGAGCTGAAGGGGGGAGAGCGAGGCGGACGGTGGGGGGAGGAGTAAACCAGGGGTCACACAGAACGGCGGTTCAATCTGAGTACGCTTGAGCCCTTGAGCAAGGCATCCAGGTGTACAGAGCTGGCCATACAGGGGCTACGGCAGAGACTGAATAATGCTTTATGAGCGTTCGGTTCGGGTTCATTGAAGATGCATTTGATGTGGACAGAAGAGGTCGTGACCTCGCTGTCCCCTATGGTAGTCGGAACGCTGTCTGTCTTTTGCAGTGTTTGCTTCTCCCGAAGCGCTCCTCTGTACTAAGGAGTTTGGGTGGCTTTATATTTCCATTTCCCGGGCCACATTGACCATACTGGTGTCTTCTGCTATTAAGAGTGTTGCACATTTGCAAATTGACAAGGTGCCGTTTTCTAAAGGTTAGAAGGTAAACTATGGCATTTAACACGGTGGGCCTATTTCTGTAACAGAGCAGCAATGGGTCTGTGTCTATAGTCGCGTGTCGCTACTCGAATGAAGAAACACACGCGCACACCCAAACACACACACAAACACACACAGAAAAACGAGCGCACACACACTCACACGCACACGCACACACACTCACATGCACACACACACACACACGCAAAAATACCCATTGGTAAGTCACACCGGGCAACTATTGGGTCAGGACTAATAAAGCTTCTATTCTGGCTATTTTGGATTGGTGGGATCCTGTCCAATCAGCACACAGCGCTCCCGCATCATGTCGGTGATTAATTACCTGTGTGTTCTGCCGCGCTAACGAAGCTTAATGAAGTGGTGACGGAGGAGCCTTCTATTAACTTCCGGGGTCAGGGGTGACGGAGCTCAATGGACTCCCTCCTTCTCTGTCCTCTAGGGGTGTAACGATACACGATAAAGTCACGATTCGGTTCGTACCTTGGTTTTTAAGTCACGGTTCGGTATGTTTTTCGGTAGGCTACAGCAGTTTTTATTGTTTTATTTTTATTAAACAATTGTATTTTGATTTGATTTATTAAATTACATCAAACAAATGCCTTACACAAATGGAAAGACATCAAATACAATTGAGGATAAAAACACAATAATTTCCAGGACTTATTTTCATTGTGGTCCTCAACACAAAACATCAGGACAAGACAAGGTCTTGTCCTGATGTTTTGACACACAATGAAAATAAGTCTCACTCACACTCTCAGATTGTGTGATAATCAATAAAAACTTTATAAAAAAAATATTTTATTATTTTATTTTTTTTGGTACGTACCAAAATGAAACGTGCATCGAACCGTTAGAGAGAATGAGTGTATCGTTACACCCCTGCTGTCCTCTAACTCATTTTTCTCAGTGGCCTCGATGTCTCCGCCCTGTCTCAAGAGCTCCTCGGCGCTCTGGCCGGCCGCGCCTTCTCCTTTCACACACCCGACCACAACACCCCATACATCCACGTTCTCTTCACATCATCATTGTGTATTCACGCAGACTGCATGAGATTTGTTTTCCGTGTGCTGACGCTGGAAATCAATGAGGCGGACGATTCCCTGATTGATTTGAAGTGAGTTGAATGAGGGCGGATCAAAGCGAGGCAAATTTAAATGTAGATTGATATTGGGTATATGAGGCATGTTTCATTGATATTCTTGTTATCTGTGTTATGGGCTTATTGACTTTCTTTTGAAGGTATCGAGTCCTGTGGATGAGGGCTCTGAATGCCTTGGTCTCCACTTTGAAGTCGACACACTGATGACCCTCAAATTGAGACCACACAACTTCTCCATCGCGGGCCTTAGCAGGAGAAATGCATTTCTTGATTGCTCCCCTTTCCAGTCACTCACACTGGTGGTCAGGTTGAGGTAAAGGGCACGGGGGTCAGCGTTCCCTGGTGAGCTCATGTAGCAGTGTGACTTGGTCATGCGTTAATCCATTGACTGTGTCCTTGTGCAAAATAATAAATAATCGCTCCTGGGGACGCTGCTAGTCCTCAGGGAAAGAAGGAGAGAAAACTGACTTTTATCTTGAGATCTGTTTCTTCCTTCCTGTCCCCCTTCAACCTGTCACTCCCGTTTCCTGCTCCTGAAGGCGGGCTTTGGGCAGGATTGACGTGATGTGATTTCAATCCACTGTCACCCTTCCACACATGCAGAGCTGCAAGGCGTGCTGCCCTGTTGGTTTCGCTAGCTCTTGGGATTTCCACCGCTGTCAGCCGTGCCTGGTGTACCTGGCTTACTCCTGGGCTCCAGCGGAGACGCCCGCCAAGCTGCTAATGAGCCCCTCGCACCTTCTTCATTCGGTAGGGCGATGCGGTGATAAAGCGTGATTTTGATGCCACAGGTATTGTGGTTTCGGGGTTAGGCACGACTCAAAGAGTGGTAACGGTTTGACATGATTGTTTATTCAGAGATACGAGGTGAACGGACACTCACTCTGGAGGTAGTTCATGAAGCAACTCCCGAATCCAGGTAAATCATCAGTCTGTAGTGGTATGGGCGTAATGTTGAAGAAACTATGATTATAGGGTCTGATTTACGCAGGCAAATCTTCAGTCTATATTGGTATGGGCATAATGGTGAAGAAGCCACGCCTATATGGAACTGGTGTTAGCACTACGAATGGAGGGTCCAATGAGGTGCTAATGTTAGCTTTAATAATGTGTGGTCTACATTATAGGAAATTAATTTGCATCAGCTACTACAAAAAACTACAAAAATCTCAGATCTTCAACTCACCACTTTCACTCAAAAGAAAGGATATCATTCTTTGTACGTTGATGGTTTCCACGGCAAAAAAAAAGAAGAATCACAAGGTGAGGTGAGTATTTTTTGAGGAGCCCTGGAGTGAGGTTTGTATATGAGCAGTTCAGTCCAACAAAGGAGTAACCAAGAACCAAACTGCGCATCCAGGAGGGGCCAGGAGAGGCTCCAGCATTTACTTTAAGAGGCTTTTTACCTTCCAGGAATTAAATACCTACCAGCCAAGCAATGGATTCAATATGTAACTCTAGTTTTCTTTTTCCCTGCCAAATGCTCTAATTAAATCTGCCATTGGCTGGTGCTGCTCATTCTCCACCCTTGTCATTCGCATTATCGGCAGAAAAGGGGAATTTTCCTTTGTTGTATTTTTGCACATGTTGTCGGGGCTAAAACCCCAACGTGAACCCACCTCGACGCACCGCGGTGCAGTGCAGCTCGCCAGCGTTTCTTCCAGCGGCGGAGTGGGGCTTTTAACAGGTCTCATGCCTGCACTGAAATCACGTTGCCCAAATGTTGCGCTCAGCTCTCCAGCTGTGCTAAGAGCCAGGGCTGTGTGCTAACATGGACCCACGCTGGGTTCTGCCAGGGAACTGTGACACACTGTCTGCACAGATGAGGACGCTCAGGGGAGTCTGCAGATATGGCCTCCATCTTAGCGCCTCCGTCGCTGATGGTACAGAGATCTGCTGAGATGTTACGGCCCCTGCCATCCTCCCCTACGCTACGCGGGCACTTAACAGGTGGTTATTAAATGGGTGGGCAGTTTGGATGAAACGAGATTTGAACAAAGTGAATGAATGAGTGAAGGAAGTCGTACAATGAGTGAAGGAAGTCTCCTCTCTCTCCCTCCGTCTTCACGCTTCTCTACCTTACCCTCTCTCTCGCGTTCACTCTCTCTCTCTTTCTCTCTTAGTCTCTCTCTTTCTCTCTTAGTCTCTCTCTCTCTGTGTCTCTCTCTCCGTCACGCTCTCTTGCTCTCTTTCTCTCTCATACAAGTTATACAAACGTCTTGACGTCTTGGCTTTTCGTCAGTTTGATGTCTATTCGTAGAAACCATATTTCTGAATGACCTTTAATTTGCTGAATGATACTTAATTTAATTTTCTGATTCATCCTGATTGTGAATTCCACTTGTTCATGAGATCAGGTTTCTCATTGCATCAAGTCATTTAGCAGCCGCCTCTTTCCGATGTGGCCCGCAACGAGCTCGTTTGTCATCTGCGGCCGGTGACAAGTGGTAGTAATTGCCTCCAAAAGAGCAAACACGTGGTGATTAATGGAGTTTTGAATGATCGTTATTTCATATCAAGTCATTGGCGCTCGCTCCACATTTCCCCTCGCTTGTCCGTCTGATTGCAATCTCCCCCTCCTCCTTGGAATGTGTCTTTTTGTGTGTGTGTTTCTGTCTTTGTGTGACTGTGAGATTGAGTGTGTGTGTGTGTGTGTCTTTTTTTGAGATAGTGTGTGTGTGTGTGTGTGTGTGTGTGTGTGTGTGTGTGTGTGTGAAAGTGAGTGTGAGTGTGAGTTAGTGTGTGTGTGTGTGTGTGTGTGTGAGAGTGTGAGTTAGTGTGTGTGTGTGTGTGTGTGTGTGTGTGTGTGTGTGTGTGTGTGTGTGTGTGTGAGTTAGTGTGTGTGTGTGTGTGTGTGTGTGAGTTAGTGTGTGTGTGTGTGTGTGTGTGTGTGTGTATAGGCTGCAGCCAGAATCCTACCAGAGCCTATCCTGAATCATTTCCTGTGCAGAAAAACGAACATAATAATTCAATCAAGGCGGTTAAAGAATGGAGTGGATTAGAAGAGGCTCTGAGGAGACATGGAAACGGGGTCCTGGGCTACCGCTGCCGCGAATCACAGTTTAATTAACTGTACACGATGGTCTGGATGGGGGACGTTCTTTGATGATGAGACACAATGGACTGGCAACTGAAAGAGAGAGAGGGAGGGGAGAGAGAGAGAGAGAGAGAGAGAGAGAGAGAGAGAGAGAGAGAGAGAGAGAGAGAGAGAGAGAGAGAGAGAGAGAGAGAGAGAGAGAGAGGGAGGGAGGGAGAGGGAAGGAGAGAGAGAGAGAGAGAGTGAGGGAGGGAGACTCAGAGAGGGAGAGAGAGAGAGAGTGTGAGGCAGGCAGAGTGTGAGAGAGAGGGAGAGTGAGGGAGGGAGACTGAGAGTGAGAGGGATCGGGGAGAGAGAGAGAGGGAGAGGGAGTGTTAAAGAAAGACACAATGAAAGCCGAGTGTGGATGAAGGGAAGAAAGCTGTGTGTGGTAGGAAGTGTTTCTACGCCTGTCCATGTGCACACACTGCTGTTTGTGTGGTCGGTTTGTGCGTTTGCGTGTGTGAGAGAGAATATTTGTAATCCCTCCATCTACGAGGTTTCAGGTTTTGCCTGTTCCTTCAAGCGCATCTCCCTCCATCTTCAAGACTCTCTACCTGCCTCTCTCTCTCCCGTTCACTCTCCCTCATAGTCTCTCTCTCTTTCTCTCTTAGTCTCTCACTCTCTCTCTCTCTCTCTCTTTGTCTCGCTCTCACTCTCTCTCTCTCTCTTTGTCTCTCTCTCTCTCTCTCTGCACATCTGATTGGAGGCTGTGGTCGGGCGCGGCACAGAGAGAAGAGTCAGACCCACCCCCCCGTCATGTTGCGGCGCGCTAACGCAGCCGCTGCATTCACACACACATGCAGCCCTGCATTGCTGTGTTTAGTTTTGTAAGGATGAAAGGATGGAGGACCAGTGACAAAATCAAACCAAAGTGCTGGCAAATCAAGCGCGCCCATATTCACTTGTTGCCTCTGGAGATGACTGAGTGGAGGAACACATTTCTCTACGCCTCCCACAGCCTCCAGGTAACATGGCATATTATGGAGAGAGATGGGGGGGGAGATGTGTAAAGTGAGTGGGGAGGAGAGAGCAAGAGAGAGAGAGAGAGGGAGAGTGAGAGAGAGAGAGAGTGAGGGAGAGAGAGAGAGTGAGTGAGAGAGAGAGCGCCACAGACGTGGAGGGAGTAGGAAAGCAAGAGATGAAGAGGACAAGAGGGTGATTTAGAGAGAGGGAGAGAGAAAGAGAGAGAGAGAGAAGATGGAGAGATACAAAGAAAGAGAGGAGATGGAGAGGAGGGGAGGAGAGGAGAGTGTGAGTGGTATACCGTAGGGATCGACTTGGAAACCAAAACAGATAGAGAGAGAGAGAGAGGAGTGGCGAGAGGAGCCTACTCTGTTTTAACAAGCTGCCCGTATTTGTGCAGTAAGGTAACAATAACACATCCACAGGGATCCAAGCAAGGCTCCATATGCAGAGAGAGAGAGAGGGAGAGAGGGAGAGAGAGAGAGAGAGAGAGAGAGAGAGAGAGAGAGAGAGAGTAAGAGAGAGAGAGAGAACAAATCGTCACGGCGTGTGTCATTTGCTTCATTATAAAAATGCATTTTAACCGTTTGTGCCAAACATCACCAGTTCCTGAATTATTTAAATAATAGAACAAAACAAATATAATATATTTCATGATTATTATCTTCATTTTGTGTCTATAATTTGTACTGCACGGCAAAAAACCTCACTTGGCGGCGATAACAACAATAAACTCACGGGGTTGTGTGTCAGCCGTCTCACTTTGTTCCTCTCTCTAATGAGCCCGGACGGCAGGAAGTAGATGGGCTGGCCCTCCCCACCGAGTGCAGCCGGTGCCTCCCTGCCAGGGGTCACGCGGAGGGTCACTGATCACGGGCAGAACCTCTCGCTCACAGCCGGGCTGTGCAGTGGGGAATGGGAACGGGCCGCTCTCTGGTAAAGGCTCTCCATTAGAGACGTGCACTGCTGGCCCCTGTGTGGCCCCTTCAGCATTCGCTACAACATGAGCTAACGGCGCCACGGGCCATTATGTGGAGACCGAGGGGAGCAAGGGGGAGCAAGGGGAACGCTGGGAGACACTGGGCGAGAGAGAGAGAGAGAGAGAGAGAGAGAGAGAGAGAGAGAGAGAGAGAGAGAGAGAGAGAGAGAGACGCAGAAGACAGACCAAGTGGGCGAACAATTGGACATAGAAAAGGGGAAACGGGGAGTGCGAGAGAAACAAAGAGGTGAACCGAGCGAGCAAGGCCAAGATGGATCACGGTGGCGGTATAATGTGGAGGTGATAAGAGACTCTGCATGAGAAGTGATTAGTGGGTAATCTCAGCCCGCTGAGAAGAATGGAGGAGGTTTTACACTGATGATGTCCTCAGATGGCCGGGCTAACCATGGCGCCTTTGGAGAGCAACGGGCCGCCGGTTGGAGGGGCATGGGGGCGGGGGGGGGGGGGGGGAGAGAGACGGGGAAAAGGATATACAGTACGTGAGAGTAAAGTGAGAGAGGGAAAAGTGAGAGAGGGAAAGTGAGAGAAAGAAAGGGAGGGGGACAAAGAGGGACGATGTGGGGTTGAAAGGGGTAAAGAAAAGCGGGGGGGCACATTAATTACATCGTTAGCGTTCATATTCAGCATTAATTAGGCCGACATTGATCGAACTGAAAGGAATAGCGTAGCATTAAACACAGGCGTTGGCGTCCTGACAGCTAAAAGCAAAAGAAAGTGTCTGGTTTCTCCCCGCCAGATGTGAGTGAGGTGACAGGTCCCAGCGCTGGGGCCTGACTCAAAGTGAAGCCCAGCCACGGGAGCTCTGAATGGACCAGGTGATTTGAGGGTGAGATAGTGGGGCATTTATTCAGCCTAAATGCGCTGCAGAAGCAAGTGTCATATTTTTCAATAGAATCCTCCATTTGTCGAATGAAGGTTGGGAATAACTTGTCTTTTTTGTAGACGAGAATAGCGGGGCCCGGACCAGTAGGGCACGCTGTGCTCGGCGTAGGCTCCTGACAGCTCTCAACAGCTGCCGGCTGCGGCGCTTGATCGAACGTTATTGATGGGCTATGTGATGTTTATTGAGTGCTGTTCTCGTCTGCGATACGATTAAGCAATATCACACGAGAGGGAGTGCTTGTTGTACTGAACATCAGCGCGGCTGTGATTCGGTCGTAGGTACGAGGCCGAAGATAATCGCCGTGCTGATATTCCAGTGCAACAGCACGACCTTGCGTGTGATACTGCTTTCGTAACAACAGAAGCAACAACAGATTATGATTTGTTTGTTTATTTAATGATTTATTTGGCTCCGCCAACACAAAACAGATCCACAACTGGACTGGGACAGAACTTTTGCCAAGCAACACATAAACACACTAGCTTGCTACTTTTCGTACCATTCATAGTTCAACTCAACTGTTATGTCTGGAAACATGTTCATCTTTGCGGTGCAAAGTTTGTTGCAATCTAAGCTACATAAAGACCATTAATAACATTGACGGTTATGTATTATATTAGTTAAAAGATATTAGTTAAAAGTCCCAGTGCTGTTATACTCTATATCAACACTCATGGAATGCCTCTTGTCCTAACTGTTGTATAATACGGTAATATCAGTTGACCAATGAGAATGAATAAGCGACCGCATGTCCGAATGTAACGTACACACAGCAGAGACCCTCAGAAGAAGGAGCACAGCGAATTGACGCAGTGAGTAACGCTGTAACACAATGCAGCAACACAATGCTAACACCATTGTAAACAAATGTCCTAAATTGTATCTTTACAATCTGTAAAGATGTTAGTCCGACACTTGTTGACAATCGTGTTAGCATTGTTTCACAGTGTTGGGCACACTGTAACAATACGCTCCCGGGAAAGTTACCGCACTACCTGGCATGGCTTTAAAGTGTGCCCCCCCCCACCTCCCCCCCCTTCCTCCCACCTCTCAGGGGTGTTGGGGACCACTAGCCCCAGGGCTCTTTAGACGGGGGCCAGGGGCGGTCCATGGAGATTGAGTGAGGACTGGAGAAGCGAGTGTGGCTGTGACTCCACTGTGTGTAGGGCGGCCACGGCAGCTCATGGTTGGCGCTACGCACTTTCTCTATCTTCTGACAAGTGTGCTTATTGTAAGTCGCTTTGGATAAAAGCGTCTGCTAAATGCCCTAAATATAAATGTAAATGTAAACGTAAGCCGCTGTAAGTAGAATGGAGCTTATCATGAGTCATCGGCACACAGTTCCAATATACCGTCAGCCCATTGAGCGGTGACATGAACAACAATCAACAACTTAAACGATGTGGCGGTAGGGCGCCGCCGTTTGAAGTGTGGTTGGATATGAACAGAGTCTGGCGTGACAACACTGCTGCTCGGCGTTGCGTGGCTGTTCAGCGGCCACATATTATTGTGTTCTCTACTCCAACCCATGCAACGCGTACACAAACACAGATGCAGCATGAGCGCATGCACGCACAAGCACACACACACACACACACACACACACACACACACACACACACACACACACACACACACACACACACATGCACGCACGCACACGCACACACACACGCACACATGCGTAAAGACATGCAGTAGTGTGCTCCCATGCCATTTCGCTTCCAGTAATTCCTTTGTCGGCAGCACCTCATTTACATGTCAATGTCATTAGCGCATTAGACCAGGAGCTGGTTACAAGTAGGGCCGTCTCCCTCCCTGGAGGGCTGGCTGACCTGGAGGCAGGCTTTGATGCCAGAGCCAAGCGTGTGCACCAGATCCCCCACTGGCTCCTCCACTCTGAACTCACCTCCTTCCAGGGGTTCTCATGCAACGACCCAGCGTCTGTAATAGGCAGATCAAATGTGCGGTATGGGCGATAGAGAGGCTGCCCCGAGCACGCTTTGAATAGAGATCATCATCATACTCTACATGATGTGGGTATTGCTTCGTCAGAGTCTTTGTCCAAAAAGCTGCATATTTCTTTGCATTGTCATTCAGTGTGTTTACATGACACTCAAGAAAGTCGAATTATTGGGTTAGTCCAACTATGATTGGATTACTAAGATGCATGTATACACCTTAGTCGAGCTAAAATCTAATTGGGTTACTCATAGTCTAATTAAGACCCCTAGATAATTAGATTCATAGTCGAGTTAAGTGTGCATGTACGGAATGGGATTGGATTATGCGTTGAATGGCATTGCGCGCATGTTTGAGCTCTTTTCCCGGGGCCGTGAGCCGGAAGTAGAAGGAGACGATAGTCGTGTTGTTGTCGCGGTCGGAAAACGAGAAATTGACGATTTATTTAAAAAGGTGGTGCAGAAGATGGAGGAAGCTGGTGA
Source organism: Micromesistius poutassou (assembly GCF_964030765.1). Taxonomy (NCBI): domain Eukaryota; kingdom Metazoa; phylum Chordata; class Actinopteri; order Gadiformes; family Gadidae; genus Micromesistius; species Micromesistius poutassou. The sequence continues at coordinate 6,916,635 of NC_140273.1, read as the reverse complement.
ATGTAGTTACCCCCTGTAAGAATTGTGTCCCGGCCGCGGGAGAGCGCATGGCATGCATTCATTAAAGGTGGAAGCACACAGACACTACGCTTCAATTTCACCCAAGGCTGAATTAAAAGTACATGTTTTTCTAAATGTGGGTCATTAACGAGGTTGTAAAGTAGTAACTTCGGGCACATCTGTCAAAATAAATGTTTTTTTCTCCCGACGTGTTTACGATCTTTATTCATTCATTGTGCCGCGGCTGGGAATGCCGTATACGGACGGGCTGCGGAGGGGCTGCTCCGGCGGGAGAAAGATGTTTTAAGTAGACAGCTGTCAACTCACTTCGGGTCAGCGATTTATTTAAAAAGCTGGCTCAGAAGATGGAGGAAGCCGGTGTCATGCCAATGTAGTTACCCCCATAAGGAGTGTATCATCATCAACATGCATTCAGTACACACTACGCTTCGATTTCACTCAAGCCTGAATTAAAAGTACATGTTTTTCTAAATGTTTCTCATCAACGAGGTTGTAAAATAACTACGATCTTTATTCATTGATTGCGCCGCGGCCGAACTGATGGGGATATTCTCTGATATTATGAATCTTACAGACTGCTTTGGGTTCTCCGACTATCTGGTACTTCCACAACAAGTAAATACTCCTAGTGGGGTTTATCTCGCCCATGGAGGAAAAAGAATTGGGGGAAATTAACTTTGGCTTTTACTCTCTGACATCCAGATTGAAACGAACATGGAGGAGAAAGCGATGTTTCAGCAGATAGGAGTCAGTTAGCAGTCGTATGTGGACTCCTCTGGCTGCTCTGCCAGCGGAGGAGTCCGAATACGACCGAGAGGTCGGAACAATGGAGTGTCGGAGAAGTGATATGGACCCCAAGTGAACTGACAGCTGTCTACTGAAAACATCTTTCTCGAATGCCGCCTGAGTTTGTTGTTGCTGGTGACGTAAAGAGGTCAACCGGTGGCTCTATTACCACTAGTTGAAATGGGCAAAGCGCCACCTATCATACCGGGGAATGACATGCTTCGGCCAATGAATCGATTTACTCACCGCCATGTATACCTGGACAATTGCAGATGTCCAATTGAGGGGCATAGTCGAACTATGGCTTTAATCGGATTAAGCTGTATGCATGTAAACTTACTGTTTGTTGGTCTCATCCGTCTGGCTCTGGGGACTGGGGACTGATGTACCAGCTCGTAGGAAGTAGGGGAACGGAGACCGCATCACGGTAGAAGCTGGTGACATAGCCAAATGAGCAGAAGCACCGAGGAGTGACTAAATGTGATTGTGTTTGATTTGATTTAAAGAGCTATGAACAGGTGCACAGGATTTTGGGGTTTTCATGTCAACTCAAACTTCTACGTTTTGAAGAAAATATCACACAGTTGTGCCAACTTAATTCTTATAGTTGTACCAGCTAATTGAAAAAAAAGTTGAAACAAAGTTTTTTTGGTCCAAATAACTTGTCTTTCATATCAATGAAAGTTTCAGAAATCTAGTTGTACACACTAAGAATTCTAAGTCAATATTATATTGAATCATTCACATGTAAAAACATCCATTTTGAGTTTTTCTTACAAGGGAAATCCTATTAACAATTATTAACATTAACCTATTAACAAAAAACACAAATGGACAATAAAACAGCTTTTTCATTTTAAACAATTTTACATGTTTATTTTTCACCATGAGGGTATTAAACAGCTTTAAAACTTAGGATGCCATAGGATTCATAGGATCCCATACGTGACATGCTGGGTCTATGCATGCAACATAAACTGGGGAGACCACGCTGTTTCAACATCAATAAAGAATTCATTTTGAAATAAATATAATAAGAAGTGTGGTGCAAGTCAGTATAAATGAAAGTAACCAAAAAGATCATGCGAAGATCAGTCCATGTGTTACAAACAAATTAAATCAAATGCCTGGAGGAGGGAGAAGCCAGGTCTGTTGTCTGGGCAGGCTCTATATACTGTGGTCCCGGTCCAACCCACACCTGCCCACAATCTCCTAATTAGTAGGGAGAGCAACACAGGCGTACAAACAGCAGGGGCGGGGTCAAAGACCCACCTGGGTCGTCACATCCCCCCCTTAAAACAGAAGCCCACCTAGATGGGATTCTGTACCAAAGAAACAATCAAAACAATCAAAATAAATCAATCAATAACCAATCAATCCAAAACAAGTAGAAACAACCAAAAACAGCAAAAACTCAACCACCACCAGCTATCTCCAACCAACACTCATACACACTACCACTCCTCTCGCCCACCAGTCTCCGGACCTCCTGTCCCACAGCAAAGCACAAGAGGGACAGGGGAGGAGTGAAATATGACATGCATGAAATCAACCACCTATTCCACCACCTCTGGGCGCTAACGCATGGGAAGTTGGAACCATAGGATTCAATTCGTATTTGTTTATTTTGCCAACTCAGTTTATGGAGTGAGATCAACTTTTAACGTTTGGAAGTTAGTTGAAACAGCTCAAATAAACAGTTTACAGTGCAACTTGTAGTTTTATGTTCACTCAATGTAAAAATCATTTTAAGACCAGCAATTTCAAGTTATTGTTTTTACAGTGTAGATGGGTTGACACAGTTCAGTAAATAGACACCATTTAGCGGAACATCCCACTGGTTAAACAGTGCAGGATTAAGCTCTTCGTGCTTGAGTTGTAAACGGCAAAATACTAATACTGCTTTTGCTTATGCTACTACCAGGTTTTATTTGATCCTCCGTTTCTTAGAATAACCTTGATGTATTCTCCGGAAACCCAACGCCGAGTCAACTCCGCCGCACGCGGCAAGACAGAGTGTATCTCTAATATGAAACTCTCTCGCGAAAACACGTGAATAAGTCATGTGCTTGTCATCACCGCCAATTCGAGTGTAATTCAAAAGAAGGGATGCTTCACGATGCTCTTCAGCTTGTCTTTCCTCCAACAGTTAGGAAACATCCCCGGCCTTCATCGCATATGAATAATGACAACGTGAGGGGCTCACAGTATATGGCCTACCATATACCTACCATATACCTACCATATACCTACCATATACCTACCATATAGGCTCGGTCCTGAACGCAGCGGCCAGGGTTTGAATCCCGCCCGTGGTCACTTGCTCCACTCTCAACTCTCCATACCTTCCTCTCCATCTCACGCTATAACAAAAAAGCAATACAAATGCAAAAAATAAATCTTTCAAAAAATGAAGGCCGGACCATGTGTTGTCACGGAGGCGGGCCTCGGAGTCACGCCTCGAACCTCGAAGTGCGTCGACGTCATGGCAAGAATGTTCCTCAGAGTGGTGCTCGATGCACGAAATAACAGGCGCGGGACCCGGCGAGCGCCTGCTCGTCGCGGGCACAGCCGTCCTGGAACCCACCGGTGCCCATACGTCTCACGGCTCACGGATCGTCTGGCCCCCGACTGGGACAGCAAAGCCTAGACCAGCGTCGTGCGTCGGGTAAACGGTGGCAAGTGCAGCTGTTTACGTGCGTTCCCCCGTCTGTCCTGTGAGTCACTCCCCGTTAGTGTCATCTCACAGCCGGGCGGCCGGCGATACACTCAGTGAGTCCCTACACCCGCCCCCCCCCCCCACTCCCCCCCCCCACTCCCCCCGTCTTCCCCAGTCACTTCCACAAATACTCCCTGTTAACTCCTATGTTGATGATGAGTCACAAAGCGTGCTGTCACACGCATGGCCACACCGTGCTCCAGAGCTCCTCAACCAGAGGAATCGAGTTCCTCCGCACGAACACGCTCCTCCTCCTCCTCCTCCTCCTCCTTCTAGTCCTCTTTGTTGCCCGTCTCCTCTTCCTCCTCCAACTCCTTCTCCTCCTCTACCTCCTCCCCATCCTTGTCCCTCTCCTCTTCCTCCTCCATTTCCTCCTCCTCTGCCTCCTGATCCTTGTATATCTCCTCCTACTCCTCCATCTCCATCTCCTCCTCCTCTTCCTTCTCCGTCGCCTCCTCATCCACCTCCTCCTCATCCTTGTCCATCTCCTCTTCCTCCTCCATCTCCTTTTCCTCCTCATCCTTGTCCACCATCTCCTTCTCCTCCTCCATCTCCATCACCTCTGCCTTTTTCCTCCTCCATCTCCTCCTCCTCTACCTTCTCCTCATCCTTGTACATATCCTCTTCCTCCTCTTCCATCCATGTCCATCCTCTCCTCCTTCTCCTCCATCTCATTCTCATCCTCCTCCTACTCCTTTCACCTCCTCCTCCTCCTCCTTCTCCCCCTCGGCCTTGTCCATATCCTCCTTTTCCTCCTCCTCTTGTCGTCTCACCACTCTGAGGAGTAACTAGTAACCTGCGGGATAGCGGCATGTGTCATGGCATTCATTTACAATTTCAATTACAATTACAAATTACAATTTCTGAATCTAGATTAATTACAGAGCCTTGGACAATGTCCCAAATCATGTTGGCTAGGAACCGTAGAATAGTAAAAGAAGAAGGAACAACACAGCGACGTTCAGTGAGATTGGCCTTTGACACACCCTTTGGTTTAGATTAGTTGAGGACTGGGGATGCATGAGTATATGAGTGGTAAAAAAAACTGAAAAGCTATCCCCATCTAGATCGATTGAGTTCCCCATCTCCGGGGGGTTTGGACTATGGCAATCGCATCCGGGCTGAAAATGGGGCCGACATTTAAAACTTAAAACAGGGACAAAGCTACAAGAAAAGTTTGTTGTATTGCAAAAGTGTCAAAACATGCTAGCCAGCTGTCTCTTGGCCTGCTCCGCAATCCATTTTTTCATTTTTCTCATGCTGTGTTGAATAGATAATGTGATGGAAATGAGATAACACCACACATTTTGTTCAAACACATTATCATCATGACATTTCATTGTGTCTTTGATTCAGGGCCAGATTCTGATTGGTCCTGAGATGATCAAACGCTGCAGTCGTAACAATCTCCAATCTCGTTCCGTCCCTATAAAGTCCATCCTTGGCCTCTGGTTACAGTTCAATGGCGAGTCTTTAATCAAACACAAAGGGAAGGGGTAATGCCACTGCAGCAGATGGCCGCCATCTTGGCTCCTGTGATCCGGGTGCAGCTCTAGTGGTGTGAGCGGTGGTCCCCGGCGCTCCTGGAGACCCTAATGAGTCTGGACCGCCCGCAGCCATGCCCATGGATATTCATCTCCATCAGACACACTGTCCTTTTGAAGTGGAGGTCCCCACCCGAAAATAGCATGGCCCGGCAATGGGAAATATGTTAAACTAAACACAAATATTCCTCCGCTCCTTCACATATAAAGCCAAGGTTTTCTTTCTCATTTTCTTTTCCTCTTTTTTTTTCTCCGCGGCCCCACCAAACTGCAAACCGGCTTTCATTTATTTCCCCCGGCTATACAATAACTGCCGATTTTTTTGTCATTAGCATGCCAGCTTCTGCTTGTCATGTTGCATGACTCATGACCTCGCTGGCCTCCACGGCTCTGTGTCTCCAGGACGACCACTCCATGTTCTTCCAGTTCGGTCCGTCCATCCAGCAGCAGGCGTCGGTCATGCTGAACATCATGGAGGAGTACGATTGGTCCATCTTCTCCGTGGTGACCACGTACTACCCTGGATACCAGGACTTTGTCAACAAGGTAATTGAAAAAACAGCACAGACCGACATCTCAGATCCTCCAGCTCAATGGCCCTCTCTCTTTCTCTCTCTCTTTCTCTCTATCGGTGTGTATTCAGGGTAATGTAGGGCGCTTTGGATCCAACTATGTGCCAAAGTGGATTATTATATGTGCTAATGTACCGGGGTTACGGTGACTCACGTTGCCCGCTTGACATTTCACCTCTGTATCGCTACAGACGACAATGACAACACATAGCTGTGTGTTCACACTCTTCAAGCTCACGCAAGCACACACAGACATACAACCATCCAGGAAACAGGAAACGCGGTTGCGCATCCTCTGATTCCCTCACTGGGGAAAGTGGAATACCTAAAAATAAATGAACCGTAGCTGCGTTTTAGAGAGGCTTTTAAGGATTGGACCGAACACTAAATTCTACTTTTCATATCATAGACCTACCAAATATAAATAAGCAATACATGCACCGTGTCGAACGTGCGTTCTGCACTTTGATGTTCCTCGCAAAGGTTCCGTCTGCAGGGTGCGGCGGCTGCAGATCCAGTGTGATGCACTGCAGACGGTGTCATATCCTTTCTGCAGAATAACAAAGCATAAAGCATGACCGCTATGACCCCCCTGAGCCCCGCGGGGCCCCCGGCGTTGGCCTGGGGCCGGCCTGGGGTCAGCCGGGGCCAAGGCTGGGAAGAGGCTGGGAAGAGCCCATGTTGCTGTCCCTCCTGTGATTAAAAACACACTAAAAGTCAATGTCTGGTGCAGGGCAGTGCACTGTGACTGTGACAAACACCGGCGTCTCTATTTCCTCCTGTGCCGGATGTTCCTTATTAAAAAGTTTAAAAATAAAGGGAGAAATTTTACGTCACCGTGCTGCAATCTCTCTCATTAAGTTTCAACCCAACGCCCCAGCAATCGCAACTCCCAAATGATTGATAAGAAAAGCTATTTTTTCCTGTCGTACGCAGACCAAACCGTCCACATCTGAGGCCCACTCCTAAAGTCCTCCTTTAGAAGTCTTATAAAACCAGCCCTCTCCATTTAAGACCACCTCTCCCTTGCCCTTTCCTGGTCCCTCTCTTTGGTGCTCTTTTCACTCCACTCTCTCTCTACTACTCTCTGTTCTTCTTTTCCTAAACCTCCTACTCGCCCACTTTTCTTTGACCTATCTGCTGGATTTTCTCCCTTTGACTGTCTCTGTTATCCTCCACCTCCAACTGTCTCTGCGTCTCTCCTTTTCTACCTCTGTCCATCTATCTCTTTCTCTCCCTCAATCTCCCTCTCTCTCTCTCTCTCTCTCTCTCTCTCTCTCTCTCTCTCTGTCTCTCTCCCCCTCCCCCCCTCCCCCCCGACCCCAGGTGCGCAGCACCGTGGAGAACAGCTTTGTGGGCTGGGAGCTGGAGGAGGTGATCCTGCTGGACGTGTCGGTGGACGGAGAGGGGGACTCCAAGATGCAGAACCAGATGAAGAAGCTGCAAAGCCCGGTGATCGTGCTGTACTGCTCCAAGGAGGAGGCCAGCACCATCTTCCAGGTGGCCCACTCCGTGGGGCTGACCGGCTACGGCTACACCTGGATCGTGCCCTCGCTGGTGGCCGGCGATGCCGACTTTGTGCCCACCGTCTTCCCCACCGGTAGTGCAACACACGCACACACACACACACACACACACACACACACACACACACACACACACACACACAACCACACATACGTAAACAACCATGTGCACACAATCACACAACCACAAACACACAAAGAAACTCAACCGCACACATTCACTCACATACAGCAACAAACATATAATTGCATTTAACCAAAGAAATTGGCACACAAAGAGACATTGACACACATGCATCTATAGAGACACACAAAAACACACACACACACACACACACACACACACACACACACACACACACACACACACACACACAATCCATTCAGTTAGTTTGTAACACTGCCGCTGTTCTAATTTTGTCCCTCGCTGCCTAATGTAGCGAAGAGAACACAGGCGATAGGAGTACACCCTCCGACGTACACGGAAGATGATCAGAACGGTTATACAAGTACTGCTCTAAAACAGTGAGATGGAGGAATCACTGCCAAATGTTAACACACACAGACAAGTTGGGCTTGTAATAATCAATGCATAATAATTAAATGGCCTACCCTAGCTTTAAAAATGGATTTGAAAAACTGAGAAAATGATATTTTAGTGTTCATGGTAGCTTATAAACGTTATCAGTTTAACCCTTTGTCATGAGCAAGTGTGTCATTTTAATGAGGTTGTGATCGGTTTTGGCCCCGGTGGAGATCAAAGCAATCCATGGAAGTAGTTTTGCAGCTGTTTAGCAAACAGTTGACCTATATTGTAGCTTTGTCATTTATGTGAAATTAAATGGGACCTAAATTTTAAAATCTGTCCCATAGTAGTACTACAAATTAAATTAGTTTGTCTGTCTGAGTGTTGGTCCTCTCTGACCGGCTGGTTGGGCCGGAAAGCTTCCCGCTCTGTGGTAGTGAGTATCTTCTAAGAGGATGGGAGCAGAGCAGCAGCAGATTGCGTCAGTCACACTTCCAGACCTGCGTTTCATCGACCTGCCAACGCCTTCCCTTCCAATCCCCCTCTCAAGATGTTCCCTCACACTTTAGGACCCACCAAATGTCTATATTTATATCGCTTTTTTTCTCTGTGGCATTTTCTTATTGTTATTTTTGTGCCTTTGTCTGCCTTTTGGAATTGGCCTCTATCTCTCTCTCTCTCTCTCTCTCTCTCTCTCTCTCTCTCTCTCTCTCTCTCTCTCTATCTTCTTCCGTCTTTTCCATCACCTCTCTCTTCCTAAAACTTCCTAAAATCTCTCTCTCTTTCTCTCTCTCTCTCTCTCTCTCTCTATATATATATATATATATATATCATACTGTCTCCCTCCTTTAAACCCTTTCTCTCTCTCCCTCCTTCTCTCTGCCTCCAGGTCTTATCTCGGTGTCATACGATGAGTGGGACTACAGCATCGAGGCCAGGGTACGTGATGCGGTAGCCATCATCGCCACGGCAACATCCACCATGATGCTGGATCGGGGACCACACACCCTGCTGAAGTCAAGTTGCCACGGGCAACCGGACAAGAAGGGTGCCAGTTTGGCCAATTCCAACGAAGTGCTTAAGTAAGTCGGGGGGGGGGGGGGGGGGGGGGGGGGTGTTATGATAACACAGCCACTATCTCTTTATTTTTTCGTGTTCTAGAAAGATGAAAACCAGCACTGCACAAAAATAACAATATGTATAAAGATAAATATGCAAGAAAGCAATTCTTATTCTTATGATAACACAGCCACTATCTCTTTATTTTTTCGTGTTCTAGAAAGATGAAAACCAGCACTGCACAAAAATAACAATATGTGTAAAGATAAATATGCAAGAAAGCAATTTACTAAATCCCAAATGCAATTATGTGCAGATCCAGTTATGTGCAAAAGTCAACGCAGTTGTACGCAACTATCAGGGAGAATAAGCGTCATTACTTTATTTAGATGACTAAGGTTGCAAAGGGAGATGTGAGAGTAAGAAATGACAGACTGTGGAGAAGCCTGATGGATCTAGGATAACACACGGCGGTTTGAGGGGGGGTCGATTTGACCTTCTGCGGAGCATCTCCATGGTTTGAGCTTCTGGCAACCAGCAGCGGAAACTATCCATATTTGGCCGTTTGGGGTTTCACCCATGGGTTTATTCAGTTGGCCGGTAGATCGTACTTTCTTTTCCATAGTTGTTGTTTTAAGTCACATTGTTATTGTAGAAGTACTATTCCTGGCGTACTCTCCCTGGTCGTGCTTGCCTGTCAATCAAGACCTCTCCTTGACCAGTCGGAGGTTCTTGACACAGTCAATCAGCGCTGTGTCACAGACTTTTCGAAGGAAAGGCTGGCTCTGTGATACCAATAAACAAACTTTAAAGGTTATTGGCTTTTGTGTAACAGGAATGAAATCACACTCAGAATGGGAGCGGGTCACACTGCATCTACTTAAAGGCGTTAGAGGAATTACAGTCTCTGTCACATTAGCCTCACAACAGGACCTGGCTGCCACTTGATTCAAAACTTAAGATAGATCCAGTGTTAGCAGTTAGCCCTCACAGCCGTGTAGCACTCTTGCTGTTGAAATGCAGAAAATGGAAAAAAAGCAACGATCTGGTTAGGATTAATCTTTTCTCTATTGCATAAGGTGCCATACACAAAGAATGGTGTCTAGTTCAAAGAGCAGATGTGATGGGATTCTACCTGTTTATATCTGTGCTGGAGAGCCAGGCCCTGGGGTTAGGTTGAGCCCAGCGGATAGGAAGAGCAACATCTTGTAAAGGCAGGTTCCCGAGGGGAAACGTCATTGAATTCAGCATTTAGCTAAAGCCCTGAAGACCTGTGCCAGGAAGCTAAGTCTACCAGCGGCCGTTATCTTAGCTTAACCTGCAACCATCCCGCTGGGGAATAGATCTTTCCTCTCCCGATCATGCCCTTCTTTCTCTTTTCTGCTATTTGGGGCATTTATAGAAAACTCTGTATTCAATAATGAATCCCCCTTTTAACCAGGCAGACCCCCCTGTTAGCGATTGCATTGATCACACATTCAGGAGCTAATTAAACGTTCAGGGACGACCAGAGGAGCACAGATGTGCTGCTGGAAGGCGTTCTCATCCAGGAGTGACTGACACACATGCACGCATGCACGCAGACACACACACACACACACACACACACGCATGCCCACACACACACACGCGCACACACACACACACCCACACACACACACACACACACACAAATGTGCGCATGCACACACAAACATACACACACACACACACACACATGCACGCACACTCACCCACATGCACATACACCCACAAACACATGCATGAACACACAGTAAGACATTACTGCTGACGGGGAGGAACCATAATCCACTCTCCTTTTGATTGTCCACCATTATCACGTCTCCCCCTCACCCAACCCTGGAGCTCTGATGACGCCTCCTCCCCGGGCCCTTCCCCCCCCGGCTCCCTAAAAATAAACACTTATTTTCTCTTCTGCATGCTTTTAATTCGCCGTGGAAGGCGTCAGGAGGAGCCGATGTAATAAACTAAGCCAGGAGCCCCCTCCGAGTGACGGCACCCCCCCACGCACACACACACTTCCTGCTGCCGGTTCACTCACATCAGGTGTGGTGATGCGTGGCAGTATGACACCCACTACCCACTGCACACGTCCGTCGACGGGTCTCATTGACTTTGCATGGGACGCTCCTGAAATGCATTGTGGGTCCGTCCGTCATATCGGCTCCGTCTCTTGCGTCCAAAAGTTGAGAAAAGTTGAACTTTTCAGGCAGCGACGGATCCGTCACCCAATCAGATCGCGTTATACGCACGTTATGCGCAGATCGTGTTTTACCCCATGGCGTCTTACACGCCCGCTCTCTTCCGTCGACGGGCGTGTACAGTGGGCGGGAGGAGAGATGCATAGAGGGGGGGGGGGGCCCTCCTATGACCCTCCTTTCCCGGAGGCTTCACACGCACATGCACACACCCCCCTAAGTGCAGACGTCGGTAAGGGACACAGTGAAGTTTAAGGCACACACTCATGGGCACACAAGCACGCCTCTGACACACACACACACACACACATACACAAACACATGTGCATAGACAGACACACACATGCTCCTTGCAGATAGGCTGGGAGCACACACACATATACTTTATACTCACTTATTCTTTTGCATTTTTATTTATTAAAGCAATGTTCTTCATTATTACTCTCGATGGATACGGCTATTTGATTAAAGACTATCCAGATAGAACTGGTTTCTAGCTATCCACAAATTAAATATTAATATGGACTGAAATAAACAGTTGATTCATTTTGGGAAAAGTAAGTGAGATTCTAGAGTATATGGTATATAGAGATTCTAGTATAGAGTATATGGTTTTCATGTTAGAGTATACTGTTCTCATCTCTATATGTGTTCACATGTTCTTATCCCATTACTGTAAAGTAGCAGGCGGTTCTCAACCAATGGATGAGACCTGGTAATAAATCGAGGCTCAGTTTATAAGCAACAGAAACAATCCATTTCACCATGCATCTTCAAGACGGCCGCCCCGGTAGGACCCTGTCATTGCCATTAGGATG
>NC_140273.1:6899000-6904645 GCF_964030765.1 Micromesistius poutassou | reverse complement strand
GTTTTGGAGACCGTTCCGTTCATAATGAGGAGCAACTCGCCTGCGGTGGGTGAGACGTGAACGAGCGCCAGTCGTGACATCACGTCTGCTTGTCAACGTGCGGAGCGCTAACGTGATGCGACCGGCGACCCAGAGGGGCTCGCCTCGACCCGCCGGCGCCGTCAGAGCCGCAGACACTCACTCACTCACTCACTCGCCGGTCACAGACGGCTCTCTCAAGGCGGCGTCGGGGTGGTGTGGGGGGGGGGGGTGAGGTTTACCCCGGCGGACAGCTGTCACTCCCTCCCAGAGCCTCCCACCCCCCCCCCCCCCCCCCCCTGACCCACCACTGAGACAGCGGGTCTGTGTCAGCCCGCGGCGAGGTCGGCCCGGTGTGGCGGCCCGGTGACCCCTGGGCGGGGCGGGGTCTCCGGCGCCGCTGATCCACATGACCGCCGCGCGGCGGGGCGGTGGGCGGCGGTCCTCGGGAGGCGGCGGGGGGGGAGCCGTGGTTAGGCTGGCTGACGGCCCTCCCTCTGTTGTACTGACACGTATACTGTATATTTATCTCTCTCTCTCTCTCTCTCTCTCTCGCTCACTGTCTCTCTCTCTTTCTCTCTCTTTCTCTTTCTCTCTCTCTCGCTCTCTCTCTCTCTCACACACTGTCTCTCTCTCGCTCACTGTCTCTCTCGCTCTCTCTTTCTCTCTTTCTCTTTCTCTCTCTCTCTCTCTCTCTCTCTCTCACACTGTCTCTCTCTCGCTCACTGTCTCTCTCTCTCGCTCTTTCTCTCTTTCTCTCCCTCTTTCTCTCTCTTTCTCTCTTTTTCTCTCTCTCTCTCTCTCTCACTGTTTCTCTCTCGCTCACTGTCTCTCTCTCTTTCTCTCTCTTTCTCTCTTTCTCTCTTTCTCTCTCTCTCTCTCTCACACTGTCTCTGTCATTCTATCTTTCTCTCTCACTGTCTCTCTCTCTCGCTGTCTCTCTCTCTCTCTCTCTCTCTCTCTCTCTCTCTCTCTCTCTCTCTCTCTCTCTCCCTCTCTCTCTGTCTCTCTCTCTCTCTCTTTTTCTCTCTCTCTCCCTCTCTCTCTCTCTCCTACTCTCTCTCTACCAGAGCCGGGCGGTCCGTCCTTCACCATCGGTAAGGCGGTGTGGCTGCTGTGGGGCCTGGTGTTCAACAACTCTGTGCCGGTGCAGAACCCCAAGGGCACCACCAGTAAGATCATGGTGTCGGTGTGGGCCTTCTTCGCCGTCATCTTCCTGGCCTCCTACACCGCCAACCTGGCCGCCTTCATGATCCAGGAGGAGTACGTGGACCAGGTGTCAGGGCTGTCCGACAAGAAGGTGGGATGGGGTCTTTGACCCAGCATGAACTGGGGCGTGGTGGTGTTGGTGGTGGTGGTGGTGGTGGTAGTGGTGGTACTGATGGTGGTGGTGGTGGTGGTGGTGGTACTGATAGTGGTGGTGGTGGTGGTTGTGGTGGTGGTGATGGTGGTGATGGTGGTGGTGGTGGTGGTGGTGGTGGTACTGATGGTGATGGTGGGGGTGGTGGTGTTTGTGGTAGTGCTGGTGGTGGTGTTTGTGGTAGTGGTGGTGGTGGTGGTGTTTGTGGTGGTGGTGTTTGTGGTAGTGGTGGTGGTGGTGATGGTGGTGGTGGTGTTTGTGGTAGTGGTGGAGGTGGTGGTGATGGTGGTGGTGGTGGTGTTTGTGGTTGATGGTGGTGGTGGTGTTTGTGGTAGTGGTGGTGGTGGTGGGTGTTTGTGTTAGTGGTGGAGGTGGTGGTGGTGGTGGTGGTGTTTGTGGTAGTGGTGGAGGTGGTGGTGATGGTGGTGGTGGTGGTGTTTGTGGTGGTGGTGTTTGTGGTAGTGTTGGTGATGGTGTTTGTGGTTGTGCTGGTGGTGGTGGTTGTGCTGGTGGTGGTGTTTGTGGGTAGTGCTGGTAGTGTTGGTGATGGTGTTTGTGGTAGTGGTGGTGGTGATTGTGGTGGTGGTGGTGTTTGTGTTAGTGGTGGAGGTGGTGGTGATGGTGATGGTGGTGGTGTTTGTGGTAGTGGTGGTGGTGGTGTTTGTGTTAGTGGTGGAGGTGGTGGTGGTGGTGGTGGTGTTTGTGGTAGTGGTGGCGGTGGTGGTGTTTGTGGTAGTGGTGGTGGTGGTGTTTGTGTTAGTGGTGGAGGTGGTTGTGCTGGTGGTGGTGTTTGTGGTAGTGGTGGTGGTGGTGGTGTTTGTGGTAGTGGTGGAGGTGGTGGTGATGGTGGTGGTGGTGTTTGTGGTAGTGGTGGTGGTGGTGGTGTTTGTGTTAGTGGTGGAGGTGGTGGTGGAGGTGGTTGTGCTGGTGGTGATGTTTGTGGTAGTGCTGGTGGTGGTGTTGGTGGTGGATTTAAATCCAATTCCATTTCATTTGTATAGCCCTTTATCACAGGGACACTCTCAACAGCCACATAGTTATGATGTGGTATGTGGTGGTGGCTAGGTGGTAGGGGTGGTGGTGGTGTTGGGGTGGGGTGGAGGGTCTGGGGGATGGGCGCCGTAGGTGGAGAGACAGGTGTGGATGAGCAATGCATTACAGGGGGAAATGTGTGTGTGTGTGTGTGTGTGTGTGTGTGTGTGTGTGTGTGAAGCCAAGAGCAGGAATGTGTCCCTGTCACCAGTGGCTGATCTGTGCTCCCGGTGAGCACCTGTTCACGCCTCTTAGCCTCCGTGCCCTTTTGTCCTTGCCTGAGTTAGCGGAAGCCCGCCTGAGCAATTACTTCATATTTGAGGAACCCCGACGCAGAGCCACGCAGCTCGCTCAATGGAGCATTAAAAAGCCATTTGGTCCGAACCAAGGAGGCTCTCTCAGCTCACCACCTCTCACCCTGTCATTAGCTCTGCTCTTACCATTTCTTCTCTGCTGCCCACTCCCCTCCCCTCCCCTCCCCTCCCCTCCCCTCCCCTCCCCTCCCCTCCCCGGCCCACCCACCCAACTCTTACTTGCTCTCCCCTCCCTTAACACGCATGCACACACACAAACACACATGCACACACGCACGCACACACGCACGCGCGCGCACGCACACACACTCACTCACTCACTCACTCACTCACTCACTCACTCACTCACTCACTCACTCACTCACTCACTCGCACACATGCGCGCACACACACACTCACTCACTCACTCACTCACGCACATGCGTGCACACACACACACACTCACACACTCACTCACAAACACACACACACACACACACACACACACACACACACACACACGCACGCACACACACACCCAACACAGTTTCAGAAGCCGAACGACTTCTCTCCGCCCTTCCGGTTTGGCACGGTGCCCAACGGCAGCACGGAGCGCAACATCCGGAACAACTACCGGGACATGCACAGCTACATGACCAGCTTCCATCAGAAGAACGTGGACGAGGCCCTGCACAGCCTCAAGTCAGGGTGAGGAGGAGGGAGGGGGGGGGGGGGGAGGGAGAGAACGAGGGAGGGGAGGGAGGGGGGGGGAGTCAGGGGGGTTGGAAGAGAGAGTGGGTGGAGATAGAGGCGGGGGGGGGGGTGGGTGGTGGAGAGAGAGATGGAACGAGGGAGGGAGATGAATGGGTGGTTGGAGGAAGGGATGAAGGGAGGCAGAGAGAGTGAGAGGGTGGGTGGAGAGAGGGAGGGGTGGAGAGACCCAATGGAAGGTTGATGGAGGAGGGATAAGAAGGAGCTGAGAGAGAGAGGGAGAAGGAACTGTGTGGGTGGCGCCCAGTAGGGTGGCTCTATCCTGCCAGCCGCTGGAGCCCAGAATAGCAACTTGTAGTTTGCTGCTAGAGCTTACATTCTCTCTCTCTCTCTCGTTCTCTCGTTCTCTCGTTCTCTCGTTCGCTCTCTCTCTCATCTGCCTTTCTTTTCCCACAATGCTCTCTGTCCAATCCGAGCGATCCAGATACCTGTAACAAGGTGACGAGGTCAACGCCTATTAATCTGTGTCATACATTACGGTGTTGGAAACCGCTATTCTCTCTCTCTCTCTCTCTCTCTCTCTCTCTCTATCTATCTCTCTCTCTCTCTCTCTCTCTCTCTCTCTCTCTCTCTCTCTCTCTCTCGACCTCTGAGCAGTTCAGGATGCAGAGCATCACGTTAAGTAAGGGCGGTGGCGTCATCCTGTTGAGGCAGGACTCCAGCGGAGCTCCGACCGCCGCTTTGTACACACAGATTAGCGTAGCCGCGGGGCGCTGTTTGATAGCGCTTTAGCACCCAGCTGGGGTCCAGCGTGTCAGTTTATCCATCACTCCTCACCGAGGGGGGAACCTATCAGCCCTACAGACAGACTGATGGATGTTTGAAGGATTAAATGGATGACAATGCCACACTGACTAGACTCTCACTCTTACACAAGCTAAATTAATAATTGGTTTTGTGATGCATCGTGTGGAAAGTCCGAGACATACCTTTTGTACGCCGAAGGCCTTCAGCACAGAGGTGTGTTAGTAGGGGTGGACCCAGGTGTGTTTCATGATGTGAATCACGGGCCGTGGCACAGCTACAAACCAGTTATTAACTCCATCAGCTGCACTGGTTCACATGTGCATCATGTACCGTACGCAATATTCTTTTTTTGTAGGATGAGTCTGGGATTCTCACCTCTGATTGGTTAGAAGATTGGTTAGAAGGCTCTCCTTTAGATTGTGTTTCGATTAGTCCTAGCTGTTTGCGGGAGTTTCTGGTTAAGGTTAGGGTTAGGTTTAGGGTTAGGGTTAGGGTTAACCCTGTCCCTAACCCTAACCATAACCAACCGGAGGAGATTCTAACCAATCAGAGGCGAGAATCCCAGACTTAGGGTTAGGGTTAGGGTTAGGGTGATAAAGGCCTGTACCTTTAACGCTACCGTTTGAAGACGTCAAGATGCCTGCGAAACTCAAAACCAACAAAACACATTCTCTCCCGGATCGTTAAATCAAATGAGGCCGATAAAACTCCCAGGTCTCCACCCGGGAGCAGAACCTCTTTGTCTGTGTGTGACACGCTGCTTCTTCTGTCAATCACCCCCGTGCCCCCCCCCCCCCACCCCCACCCACACCCCAACAGGAAGCTGGATGCCTTCATCTACGACGCGGCCGTGCTCAACTACATGGCGGGCCGCGACGAGGGCTGCAAGCTGGTCACCATCGGCAGCGGCAAGGTGTTCGCCACCACCGGCTACGGCATCGCCATCCAGAAGGACTCGGGCTGGAAGCGCGCCGTGGACCTGGCCATCCTCATGCTCTTCGGAGACGGTAAGGACCACGGAGCGCACGGCGGACGGCCCCTCCACCCTGTGGCTGGCCCCTCCCCCCTGTGGCTGGCCCCTCCCCCCTGAAGCCGGCCCCGCCCCCCTGCAGCCGTCCCCGCCCCCTGTGGCTGGCCACACCCTCCTGTGGCTGGCCCCGCCCCCTGCAGCCGTCCCCGCCCCCTGTGGCTGGCCCCTCCCCCCTGTGGCTGGCCCCTCCCCCCTGAAGCCGGCCCCTCCCCCCTGAAGCCGGCCCCTCCCCCCTGTGGCCGGCCCCTCCCCCTGTGGCCGGCCCCACCCCCTGTAGCCGTCCCCGCCCCCTGTGGCTGGCCCCACCCCCTGTGGCTGGCCCCTCCCCCCTGCATCCAGCCCCTCCCACTGTGGCTGGCCCCTCCCCCCTGCAGCCAGCCTCTCCCCCTGTAGC
>NC_140273.1:6881500-6894000 GCF_964030765.1 Micromesistius poutassou | reverse complement strand
GGTCAGGGTTTTTGCGAGGTGAATGTCGGTCTTGCCCTTGGATTGGGCAGCAATTAGGTTGCCACGTACGTATCTGGTACGGGGAATGAGGCAGAAATGTAAGCCGCCCCCCGGAGAGAAAAGCCTTCCTCGTGAGGTTCTGTTAAGAGTAAACGCTCGGGCCGTGACTCGCGTGCGTTGTCTTCATCTGAAGCTCCCTGCAACGCAGCGCGGCGGGTTCCCGCCCGCGGTTTGGTTTGACAGTTTTGTTTTCCGACGGTTCGAGGCCAGACTGATCTTCAGCGGCTGACTGGAGTGTGAGGCGGTGAGAGCAGGGTGCTCTCAGGGGCTGCGTTCACAACCACACACGTGTGTACCTCATGGAACGAGCTCTGCAATAAGTCAATTCACACACACACACATGAACCCGCATTTCTGAGTTCTCTTCACTCTGATTGTAATCTAGACGTGGTTGTTACACAACATAAATGTTTGTAATGAGTCACCTTGTCTAACTGTTGGCGGACCTGTGTGTGTATGTGTGTGTGTGTGTGTGTGTGTGTGTGTGTGTGTGTGTGTGTGTAGGGTTGTGTGTATTTGTGGACATGTGTTTGCCTGTGTGTGTGTGTGTGTGTGTGTGTGTGTGTGTGTGTGTGTGTGTGTGTGTTTGTGTGTATGTGTGTGTATGTATTGGTTCGCCTGTGAGTTTGTGTGTGTGTTTGTGTGTGTGTGTGTGTGTGTGTGTGTGTGTGTGTGTGTGTTCTCCTGTGTATGTGTGTGTGTCTTGCATTTAGCGTTCACCGGCGGCAACGAAGAACCCCAGAGGTCACGACCCCCATCATTAGTCAAAGAAAGCGCTCCCGCCCACCTCCGAAACAATCCTCTCCTGATTTGTTCTCGCACAAAGGTGGAATGATTAGCATATCGCCAAAATGTCAGTCGGAGTCAATGGAGGGTTACTTCACAATAAGAGCGCGTCCAGTCACACCACGGTGAAAACCATCCGAGGGCCCTGAAGAGCTGAGTAATTATGAGCCCTGACAAAATAATAGTCCCCTGCTAAACATCGGCGCTCTCGGACAGTGGCTCCTGGAGTACCGCTGAATGTCACAGATTCATTCTTTTTTACTGCGTAATAATTGTACCTTGCTCGGGTCTCCTCCATCACTCAGGCGGCTCCCGCTGGTGCTCAAGGAGGAGATTAGCGTCCGCCGTGACCACAGAGACAAGTGCTTTGAGGGGCCATTACATTTGCATAATATTGCCCTTCCAGCCAAAGTGGATGTTTTCATTGTGGCGAGCCAATTAGGGCGATAATCAGTTGGTTGGCAGTAATGCCAAGGCCGTGTTAATGTAGACGCCGTCAAGGGCGACGGGAATAGAAAGGTGATTCATGCACCTACTGAGACGATCGGGCCCCGAGTCAGGGACTTGAGCTGCTGACTCGAAAGCAATGAAAGCAGTTCTGTTGTTGTTGTTGTTGTTGTTTGATTTTTCTGAAAACATTTGTAATTGTATTCAAAGAAAAGGAAATGGACAGGGTGTAGTTGTATAGGCAAGATTGGATTTCGAACTGGTGGTGTGTGTTTGATGGGTTAAGTTGATGGTGTGTATTTGATGTGTGCATTTGATTGATTAGTGTAAGGTAGGTATGGCTGCGTGAGGGTGAGAGGGCGTAGGGTAGGTATGGCTGTGTGAGGGTGAGAGGGCGTAAGGTAGGTATGGCTGTGTGAGGGTGAGAGGGCGTAGGGTAGGTATGGCTGCGTGAGGGTGAGAGGGTGTAGGGTAGGTATGGCTGCGTGAGGGTGAGAGGGCGTAGGGTAGGTATGGCTGCGTGAGGGTGAGAGGGCGTAGGGTAGGTATGGCTGTGTGAGGGTGAGAGGGTGTAGGGTAGGTATGGCTGTGTGAGGGTGAGAGGGTGTAGGGTAGGTATGGCTGCGTGAGGGTGAGAGGATGAGAGGATGCAGCATCAGTCGCTACTGATGTAACGCGATGAAGAGGAGCTCCGTCTTCTGAGAGCGCGCCGCTCACTCAAGTGACCCACTTACTGCGAAGCGCAGAGAAGAAGGCCTGGTGGGAGGGAGCGAGCTGGAGGAGTTAGAATCCCGTGTTGCCTGCTCAAAGGAACGCGGGAGCGCGAGGAGAGAGAGGGAAGGCGTTCCTGACGAAGTTTGACGGCAGCGACGAGCGGCCGGTCCAACAGCCGGCATGTGGGCGCAGTCGCCGCCCGCGACCTTTCGCTACTCGGCTGCTGTCAGCGCCAGCGTGTTTGTTTTTTGTTTTTTTTCTCTGACCCGTTTAAACACGCACGCTCGGCTGTGTGTGTTTGCGGGCCCTCCCGGCCGGGGGGGGAGGCCGAGGCGCGCGCACACACACACACGCACGCACGCGTGCGCTTTCCAATGTACGCACGATGTGCCATGTGACATTTGGAGAAAGAACGACACCTCGGCAGTCCCCCGTCGTCGGTCCCGTGGCGGGGCCCCTCCGTCGGCTCCTCGGGCCCCTCCTGTGGCGCCACGCGACACGACGCGACGACGCGGCCCCCTGTAAGGAGTGGGAAGCTGTCGGTGCCGAATGTCAACGGGTTGATACTTTTGACCAGCAGAACAGCGGGCTTCACGCGAGGCCTGTCGTTCACAAGCGAGGCGCTGATCTGCCTTTCTTTGCCCGCGATGCCCCCTCATGTCCAATCAGAGACCGCGAATCAGTCGACGCCTAATTGATCTGTGTTGTACGTTACATGTTATATGTTGCGTCTTATGGAATAAGCATGGCCAACCACATGAATGGTTGGGGCAGCATCTCTCTCTCTCTCTCTCTCTCTCTCTCTCTCTCTCTCTCTCTCTCTCTCTCGCTCTGTCTGTCTCTCTCTCACTTTGTCTCTCTTGCTCTCTCACTCTTTCTCTCTCGCTCTCTGCCCGTCTCTCTGGCCCTCATTTGAAGCCAGCCGATCCCTCTATCTGTCTGGCTCACTCTGCCGATATCTCTCTCTCTCTGAGTCGCGCTTCCTCTCTCTCTTATTTCCCCATGCACCCTCTTGTGGTCTCTCTATCGCACTCTCTCTCTCTGTTGAGTCCCCTCATGCTCCTGATTGGATTCCAGCTCCGTCGCCCCCACAACTCTACCCACCCCCCCCCCTCCCCCCCCCCCCCCCCCTGCTCCGGTTCCCTATCGCACTGTCACCATTTTTATCCTCTTAACAGGGGTCTCCTCTTCCTCTCCGACACGTCCTCCCCCTTCTCACCTCACTCCTCCTTATCACCTACTTCCTCCACCCTCATCTCCACACTCGCCCCATTCCCCGTTCCCCTCTCCCTCACCTCGCCCCCTCTCCAACCCTCCTCTCTCGTTGCCCTCCATCCCTGCTCCTCACCCACCCCTCTCCCCTCTCCCCTCTCCCCTCTCCCCTCTCCCCTCTCCCCTGTCCCTCTGTTTTGTTTCCTCCTCCTCCTCTTCCTCCTCCTCCTCCTCCTCCCCCGCGCCCTCCCTCCCCCACCCCTCTCCCCTCTCCCCCTCTCCCTCTCTTTTAACTTCTCCTTCTCCTCCTCTCCCCCCCCCCCCCCCCCCCCCCCCGCCCTTCCCTCTCTGCAGGGCATCTACAGCTGCATCCACGGCGTGCAGATCGAGGAGAACAAGTCCAGCATGGCGTCGCCCTCGGCGACCATGACCATGAACATGAACAACACACACTCCAACATCCTGCGGCTGCTGCGCACCGCCAAGGACATGACGGCCGTGCCGGGCCTCAACGGCTCGCCGCACGCCGCCCTGGACTACGGCGGCGGCGGGCACGGGGGGGGCGTGTCCCGCGAGTCGGCCATCTACGACATCCAGGAGCACCGCCGCGCCCTGTCGGCCCGGCCCGGCGACGGCCAGTCGGCGCCGCCGCTGCTGCCCCAGCCGCCACTGCAGCAGCAGCAGCAGCAGCAGCCGCCCGCCTACCTGCCCGACGACGGGCTGTTCAGCGACTACGTCAGCGAGGTGGAGCGCACCTTCGGCCAGCTGCCCCTGAAGGACGCCGACCTGTACCCGGACCGCTACCTGCAGCACCACCACCACCTCCACCCGCCGCCGGCCGCCGCCCTGGGCCCCGGGGGCCCGCCCAGCCGGCCGC
Source organism: Micromesistius poutassou (assembly GCF_964030765.1). Lineage (NCBI taxonomy): Eukaryota > Metazoa > Chordata > Actinopteri > Gadiformes > Gadidae > Micromesistius > Micromesistius poutassou. The sequence continues at coordinate 6,889,904 of NC_140273.1, read as the reverse complement.
GCAGCCTGGGCAGCGCCAGCTCGCTGGAGGGCGGCCTGTTCGACGGCGACAGCGTGGGGGGCGGCGGCGGCGGCGGGGTGGCGCCCATCTTCACCACGCAGCCGCGCGCCTCCCTGCTGCAGCGCAACACCAACAAGTTCGACCTGCTGGCCGGCCACAGCCCAGCGCCCGGGCGGGGCGGCGGAGGGCCCCTGGCGGGCGGCGGGCCCTCCCAGGGGTCCTTCAAGGGCGGGACCCCGTACGGCCGCTTCTCCTTCAAGGGCGGGGCCTCCAGCACGGGGCTGATCGGGGGCCAGGAGCGCTACGGAGGCGGCGGATGCGGCGGCGGCGGCGGGGCAGGCTCGGGCGGCGACGACGGCGGCAACGTGCGCTCGGACGGCTCGGACATCTCCACGCACACCGTCACCTACGGCAACCTGGAGGGCAACGCCAAGCGGCGCCGGCAGTACCGGGACAGCCTGCGCAAGCGGCCCGCCTCGGCCAAGTGCCGGCGGGAGCACGACGACGCGGAGCTGTCGGGCTTCCGGAGGAGGCCCCACCCGCACACGGTGCACCACCACTTCCCCCACGGGCCCGCCGCCCACCGGGCCGTCTCGCCCCCCGCGGCCGAGCGCCGGCGGGGAGGAGGCGGCGGCGGCGGCTCGGCTCACTTCTCGCCGTACCTGATCCGCAAGGACAAGGAGAGCCTGCGGGACTTCTACGCCGAGCAGTTCCGCGGCTCCCGGGAGGGCAAGTGGGAGCAGGAGGTGGGCGGCGGCGTGGGCGGCGGCGTGGGCGGGGGGGGGCGGCGGCGTCTGCACCAGCCTGGTGCCGGCCGAGGACTTCCTGAAGGGCAAGGGCAAGAAGGGGGAGGGTAAGGAGCAGCAGGCCCACAGCTGCTGGGAGCAGGGGGTCCTTCCCGGGCTGGGCGGCGGCGGCGGTGGCGGCGGCGGCGGCGGCGGGGGCATCGCGGGGGGCGACTGGGAGTGCCGGAGCCACGGCGTGCCGCACCACGGCGGCGGGGGCGGGGGCGGGGGCGGCGTGTGTCCCGAGGGGGGCGGCCTCATGGTGGCCGGGCGGCCGGGCTCGGCGGGCGGCAAGCGCTGCGAGTGCTGCAAGAAGCAGCCCAGCAACCTGTACAACATCAGCGAGGACAGCAACACCCTGGTGTTCAAGGGGGGCCTGGGGGGCCTTGGGGGGGGCCTGGGGGGGGGCCCGTCACAGGCACACGTGCAGCAGCAGCAGCAGCAGCAGCAGCAGCAGCGCCGGAAGGTCCTGCGGCGGCAGCACTCGTACGACACCGTGGTGGACCTGCAGCGGGAGGGATCGGGCCGCAGTGGCGGCGGCGGTGGCGGCGGCGGGGGGCCCGGGGGAGGGGCCGGGGGTCAGGCCCAGCCCCCGAGGAGCGTGAGCCTGAAGGACAAGGAGCGCTTCATGGAGGGGCCCAGCCCCTACGCCCACGTGTTTGAGCGCTACGCCGGCGAGCGGGGGAAGGGGGGCTCCTCCTTTGAGGGCCTGCACCGCCGCTCGGTGGGCGAACGGGACCAGCGGGAGCGGGACCGGGCCGGGATGGGGGGCAGTGGCGGCGGCGGCGGCGGGGGAGGAGGCAGCAGGGGCTTCGGCACCTACTCCCTGTCTAAGTCCCTCTACCCGGAGAGGGTGAACCAGAACCCCTTCGTGCCGACCTTCGGCGACGACCAGTGCCTGCTCCACGGCGGGCAGCCCTACTACATGAACCAGCCGCTGACGCAGTCGCAGCAGCACCTCCTCAGCAACAGAGGAGGAGGAGGAGGAGGAGGGGGCGTGGACATCCGCTCCTCCATGGGCAACGTCTCCTACCTCCCGGCGGCCATGGGGAACCACAACCACCACGGGGCGGGCAAGCTGCTGCCCGTCGGGGGCAGGGAGTCGCTGGGCCTGGGCCACGGCCAGAGACCCTTCAGCAGCGCCAGCAACGGACACGTGTACGAGAAGCTGTCCAGCATCGAGTCCGACGTCTGAGGGGGGGGGGCGGGGTCGGGGCGGGTTGGGGGCGGAGAGCCACCAGTCTGCTGTCCACCCCCCCCGTTCCCCCCGTCCCCCCCATCTGCCCCCCCCCCCCCCCCGCCTGGAATGAGGGGGGCGGGAGGAGCCGGGTGGAGGAGAGGGGATCCTTGAGGGCAGGTGGCGTGGCGGGTGGGAGGGACGCAAGCGTAAGGAAAAGGAGACAGGGAGCGGCGCAAGGAGGACGGTGGAGTAGCGAGACACGCTGTCGGGGAGGATGTCAACGCGGGCGCGTTGGTGTAGGTGTGGGGATGTGTGGGTGTTAGTGTGTGTGTGTGTGTGTGTGTGTGTGTGTGTTGATCCTAGGTCACTTAAGGGACCGTGTTTGGACGCAGGGCCCGTACCACTGCGGACGCTACAAGGAAGCCCGTCTGTAGGCGAGGCGTCAACAAGGAGGGAGGGGAGCCCCGACCCGACCTCTGAGGCCCAGGAACCAATAGACGGTGTGTGTGTGCGCGCGCGTGTGTGTGTTTGTGGGTGCCTGCGTGTGTGCCTGTGAGGGTTCCATAGGGGCGCTTTTGATTGATCCTTACAGTCTCCGGATCCCTCACAGTCGCTCTCTGCCTCTTACCGTCGACCGCCCACACCCAAACCAACGGCGGGCCGAGACGAGAAATACAATCATGAATGCGAAATCAAACACTGTTTTGTTTATTGTCGTTGAAACAGGGTATATACTATTAATAATTGTATAGATAATGTTAATAATATTATCGAATATGATTCCAATCTTTATGATGATCAGTTTGGGTTGTTTATAAAGTTTTATTTATTTGAATAGTTCACAGTGTATCTATATTTGTAATAATGTTAATGATTTGCTAGCTTACCCAGTATTACAGGAAACGGAGAGACCAGTTGCAGTCCTGATAGAATCTCCGACGTGGGCCTTTTTGGGTCCTATGATTTGGACTTGCTTCTTTGTTCTTATTAATTCTTCCTTCATGTTTAAATCTTTTGCTTTTTTCCTGATTTGGGGTGTTGTGAAGTGTACGTGGCTGGCATGACTCAGTGGGTACATTTTGAGTGCTTACAAGTGAAACGGAGGTCCCCGGCTCATACAGATGTTCCTGTTGTGAAGCCCCTCGTGGTAAAGGCACACCGACGTAGGTTCCAGACGCTGTGCTGGATGTGCCTTACGGGAGGCTCGCAGTAGACCTCGTTGTCCGTCGTAGACAGCTCATGCATGCCATGTCATACATTGCCCCTCCTGTTCCTTTAAAGAACAACGTGATCAGTGTTACTGGTGGTCAGAGACAGAGAGCTCGGAGGTTCCGGATTTGCGCATCTTTGCGTTGAAAACCAGAAGGAAAAGAAGCTGTGCATTTTTTTTTTTCAAAAAGCACAGGTTCAAAGTGTTAAGCTGTGACGCTAGAGAACGCGAGCGGACGCGAGGCAGAACGCCGGAGAGAAGTGGCTGGAAACCACCATGCCTATTTACAGATCGCTTTGATCCTGGTTTCAACAATACTTCGAAACAACCAAAGTGAAAGCCCGAAAAAAAAAAAATTGTACAGCCGGAAAGATTACTGTCAACAAAACGGACAAAAATGTAATATTTACATAAATGTCGACAGGTGTTTGAGCTCCGGTAATTGATTGCAAAGTCTGCAGAGCGAGCTGACGTGAGAGTAGAGTGTTGCAGGATCCGTTCTAGAATGAAGAACAGCTCTGTGCGCATCTGGTTTTGTGTTTACACGTTTCCTCTGTAAATACTAGCCCTTTTCTCTCTCTCGTAGCGAGGCCTCTGTTGTTATTTCCAGATCTCGGCCCTCAGCCTTGACCGCCATATTACAGGGTTATATTATACTTTATATACATATGGTTGTACGAAAGGGGAACTGAGGGTGTAGATTACGTACTGCCGTGAAAGCTGGTTCACTCTTTCATCGCCTACAGTATTTATTATTGTGCCAAACTCAGAGTCCTCAACTCTACAGTTTCATATTCATTCACATTTACAAAACATAATCTAGTTTGCATTTCCTCTTTAATGCTCAATTAAATTAATTATATAATTATAAGTTTATAAGTATCTCAAAAAATATTTGAGACTTTATTCTCTTGCATCGTGGAACCTGATTGTTATCATGGGGATTTTGATGAGCCTACTTTTCCAGAGGAAGATGGAAACATCATATTAGGTCTGAAAGACTTACTGAAACAGAAAATAGCTGTCTGATTAAAAAACTCTACAATCATTCCTTGCTTTAGGAAAGTGCTGCTGTGTTAGAGCCAATTTGTGGATGGATTGGGCCTGGTCTTTCACAGAGGCATGCTATGTTGAAATAACACAAGCATTGTCTATCATTTAATGTGGAACTCTTTGCTCTCGTCATTCTAAGTAACTATTCAGGACATCTCTACACTGCCAGTCCATACTGCCATTTAAACTCTGCCCCAAATTACATTATAGAGGCGTTTTTCTTGTTGACAGAACAAACTTTCAGATCCGAGCATATCCATCTGAGTGCATAGTCTTAAAGGATTTACAGTCAGATTTCTTGTACATTCCCAATTACATATTCTTGAGTATTTTATTTTGTTTCCCTCTTGATTGAGAAGTCAGTATGTATGATACAACAAATTATTTTGTGAGACTGTTTGTAATGACTTGCATGTATACTCCTAATTTCTTTATTTTTTTCTTTTGTTAAAATCTTAACTTTCACCCTTAAACAATATTTCAAGTTTGAACACTTTCATTAATACTGATCCATGTCGTACTATAGGTGTGTGATTGTTTGTGCAAGAGAAGACAGCAATTTTTCACAAAATGTTTTGCTTATACACAAATAAGTAAAAATAGATGGAAAGGTGACAGCCAACCATTTTAATTTTAAAGTGTTATAATAACAATTCTTTGGAACAATTTTTCTCTCAATGGTTTAATGTAATGCCTGTGAATGAGATTGAGGTTTTGTTAGAACACATTTCAGACAATTGCAGTGTGAGATTTATTTAATTCAGATGCTTTTTTATTAATATATATATATATATTATTTTTTTTCTGTCTTTGTATGTGCCTGAAAATACATACGCTTGATTACCTCTGTGTGTGTACACGTATGAAAGGAAGTGTGTGTGTGTGTGTGTGTGTGTGTGTGTGTGTGTGTGTGTGTGTGTGTGTGTGTGTGTGTGTGTGTGTGTGTGTGTGTGAGAGAGAGAGAGTGTGAGAGAGAGAGAGGGAAACCTGTTTACTCTATTTGTATTATGATGCTGTATGTAAATAATTTACCTCCCACTCACTGACTTTTGATAAAACAGAAACTTAAAGAACAATTGCAGGGAATAAATCTGTCTGGGATGGAACATTGATTTGGAGGGGCCCTTACAAAATTGTTTTGTAACAATTGAAGGCCAGGATATGTGCAATCCTTTATTGTATTCCCATTCTGTGCCCGTTTGAAATAGTCTAGAGACTAATAAAGTTTATTGATGTATTTTGATTTGCTGTTTCATTTGGTCAAAGACCGATGAGGAAACTTGTTTTATCAATGATTGCAAAGAAGGCTTATGAAGCAGCATTCGGAATTGGTATGCATAAAGCACAAACAGACGATTAATGCACTTTTACAAGGCATTGTTTCTTCTATGGATGACCTTTATATTTCATCCGTCTAAAGAGAAAATATAAAGGCCCCATCAGAAGGCTGTACAGATTGTGAAAAATGTACATAGAAAAATCTAGTTCACCCATGCATTTTTGTATGAAAAATTAATTACATGTGTGAAGAGTTATTCAAATTTGATTTCAATATTTAGTAATATTGAAACTGAGGATAATTAAACACAGTAAGTGTGGAAATAAGTGCTACGAAATATTATTCTTCTGTCTCTTTGTACCAAACAAAGTGTTGAGTATTAATAAAAAAAATTAAAATGTTATCTGTCCTGCTTCTATTGTTTCATTTTCTATTAATGTTTCATACTGTCGTGTTATGGGCGTTGACTACTGTGAATAATCTGACAGCTGTCTGTGGTTTTTCACTCTTTTTTCCCTTTCCATGCAATCCGTGATGAGGACAAATTCAGCACTATTGTTTCTTCGCTGATTCAGGATTGGTCTTCTCCAGCCTTGTTCACTCAAATTCCTGTGAGATGGGTAAATGCTACAGAAATCCAGCTTAACAATTATTTTTTGGGAGATGTACACTATGAAACGCTTTTCAAACTGGCCAGATGGTGCCATTATAATAAGCATGTTAAAAAATGTTTTATTCAATAACTTCTGAAACAATTGAATATCTGTTTGTCAATATTCCAAGAGCCCTACAATCTGTGGATCAGGACACATCTAACATCTAACCATTGTGCCTTTAAAGTGCACTATTTACTCACCCTTTTGAAGTGTTATCCCCAATTGTGTATGTGAATCTGGTTCCCTGTATAGTGCCCACTAGTACATACCCACCTAATACCCATAATCCACCATAAAAGTGTAGAACTGTTTCTGACTTGCATCACAACATTTTAACCAATGAAACACTATGTGGACTATATATTATAAATATACATTCAGACATCAGTTTTCACATTCAATCAAGCCGACATCCCAATCATGCAAATCAGGTTCACAGAGGGCTCAAAATGTCTGGAACCCGCTCATGAGTTTGAGCCCTGGCTGCTGTTGAAGACGCTGTCGGTCCATGCGGGTTGTCGTCTTCAGATTTAAACGGTCCTATGTTTGCTTGAACCCTGCAATAGCTGCTTGGGTCTACGTTTTTATTGTATTGTGTATTCTATTCTCCACATAGCATGCAATTGGGCAGCACTGAAGGTGGGAGAGAAACAAGAAAATTGGATCGGAACAGGGAGTGAGAAAGCGACCGATATTGGCAGAGTGAGCCAGACCGATGGAGGAATCAGCCAACTTACAAGTAGAACGAGGGATGGAGAGACACAAAGAGAAAGAGAGAGATAGAGAGAGCGATAGAGAGTGAGAGAGAGAGAGAGAGAGAGCGATAGAGAGTGAGAGAGAGAGAGAAAGAGAGAGATAGAGAAAGCGATAGAGTGAGAGAGAGACAGAGAGAGCGGGAGAGAGCGAGAGATAACATCAGAGGTGGAGGGTGAATGGAGGGAGACGGGACCCAGGCTGCAGAGATGAAAGCAGATGTAACAACTCCTCCTCGTTCCTCAGCCAGGCTTGTCCAGCAACAGGAGTTATTTAAAGCCCTTTTCAATGTGTCCTCGTGCCTCCTGGACCGAGGCGTGAAATGTCCAATATCACACTTAGGCCTGGACTTGTGCGAGAGACAGACAGGACTGCTCGGCACAGGTGTGGCAGTTGTAGACCCGAGGAACAACCTGTCTGTCTGTTGCTCTCGTACCACGTATCCCATGAGAATCTTTACCACACCTGGTGGTGAAATAGGGGACCTTTAACTGAGAAGGAGCCCATCAAACACAGGGTAGTGCTAAAGGCGTCTTCACTCACTGCACGATATGTTTGATTTGAGTTTGGACATGTTAACTTTTAATAGTGATGGGCGAAAACCACCGGATCTATTAGGTGTATAGAGGCTACAATAGAGTGTCACCATTAGAACAGAATCTCTTCTTCATGTTTCAGCAGTCACTTTGTCCCGATAACCCTTCCTTGTCCTTACCTTCTCTCTCTCTTTCTGTCTCTTTGTCTCTCTCCCTCTCTCTCTTGCCCCCGGTACCTTCCTGGTTATCCTCAGTTGGCGGCTTCTCATGTGCCTCCTTGGATCTCCGGCATCACAACCCAACAATATATGGATGCAAGGCAACATGTGTAACTACTTCTGGACAATTAACCGTTACCTAGCAACTGGGTCCTTTTCCATAGAGAGAGAGAGAGAGACAGGGAGAGAGAGAGAGAGGGTGGGAGGGAGAGAGAGCGAGAGAGCGAGAGAGGGAGGGAGGGAGGGAGGGAGAGAGAGGGAGAGAGAGAGAGAGAGAGAGAGAGAGGGAGGGAGAGAGAGAGAGCGAGAGAGAGAGAGTGCGAGAGAGGGAGGGAGGGAGAGAGAGAGAGAGCGAGAGAAAGAGATTTGAACAGCATATCGCAACAGCTTCCTGGATTGGATGCAACCATGCATCAACATACAAAAATGGAGAGCGCAGGGCCATCTTAGCTTCACGCCCACACATGCTGCTTTAAAATAGACATAGAGGAGATGGGAGGAGGGCGGAGCGGGGAGCAGCATGAAACAGATCAAAGGAATGCCATGAGCACCCAAAAGAGGAGAGGGAGGAGAGACAGGTGGAAAAGGAGGGGGGACTGAGAGAGAGAGAGAGAGAGAGAGAGAGAACACGCTCTGATACTGCTGCAGTCTGCGCTGTGGATGGCAGGTGGAAGGCAGCGAGAGAGAGAGAGAGAGAGAGAGAGAGAGAGAGAGAGAGAGAGAGAGAGAGAGAG
>NC_140273.1:6841500-6876500 GCF_964030765.1 Micromesistius poutassou | reverse complement strand
TTTTTTCTATTTGTTTAGCCTCTGTTTGTATTGACCATGCTTCCCCTTTAGCCGCAGCCATTCTGCAGTATCAGTTGAAACACTGAAACACTGCAACACTGTCTCACTGTGGATGCATGCCAACATTACACCTCAGATATATGAACAGGTAAATCCTTTCTTAGGAGAATTTAATTCTCGCCTTTAATTGTTAAGAGGTTTTCCTGTGCCTATGCAACTTTTGTCGCCAGTTGTTTGGACTTACATTGGAACATGAGATAACATTGGGGAAGTTCTGATGTAAAAACAGGAAGCCTGCTAACGCAACGCTCCAGTTGCTGAAATAGAAGAAATACCCAGGAAGAAACAGACACACAATCTGTCTATACAGGCGGAAAGTCAGAGGTTGGAACATTAAAAACAAGCTTGATCACACAAAGTTTGTCAGCAGAGCATCACGGCAAAACTGCTTTCCAATAATTCCACATCATGGGTATTAAAGAGTTCAGGCCAATCTCCAAGATATTCTCAGGGATATTTCTACTTACTTCACTCAATTTCTGTCCAGGAATTCATTCAGTAGGTAAGAATTTTAACCGTTTTTTGGAAACACCTGTACTCAATTTACAATACTTAATGCAGTAATATGCATTAATACAGAATGAATGCATATTGTCTGGTCCTTCTGACTGCATTCACTCATGGTAAATAATTATTATCCTTTATTGTAAAGTGTTACTAGTTTTTATTTTCTATTAAATTTTACTTGATTCATTATTGACATAGTAGTAAGCTTTCCCTTTTAAAATACTTATTTGATCTCATGCAACTAACCTGATTATAGAATAAAGAATGTCTTAACTCAGTCTTTACACTGATCAAGTGTGTTGTCTGTGTGTTTTGCTCTGGTCTGATATGCTCCTTAGGCGTGGTGGCTTACAACGACACGCAAGTAGCACTTTCAGGTGAAACGGTCCATCTCAAATTTCAGGTGACACCACAGGTCAACCAAAGTGTAGCCACTATACATTGCTTCTCACCGAATAACGTTACTATACAAAATAAAATATTAAAACTACAAATCCTTCCATATGAGAGTCATATAGCCCTCGTCAAAGTGAACTCCTCTGACTCTGGGATGTACCGCTGTGAGCTGAGAGGTGTGGTCGGAAAAGTTGCTTACTGGTTTCTTCAGGTGATAGGTGAGTTATATTGCTTGGCTACTCAATATGAATACACAGTACTGTTTGTACTGTGTAATCTCGAACTGATTATATTCTACTCCATATTCTACTCAAGTTTTTATTTTTTATTTTTTCCAAAGTAAATATAACCTCTCACTTTCTCTCTTCACTTTCTCACACCGGATCTTACACCTGCACGTGATGAGAAATGGTTTTAATAAAATGCCATTCATTTTGATCATTCAAGTGATGGGTGTGTTTTTATAGGAACCACGTGGCCAACCAAATCTATTTTAGCTTAAAGTCATGAGGATGTGGTAGTGTTTTACTTGGGTTAAAACAGGTAATGGAGGGCTTATGCTTTGACTAATATGTGGTTATCTATAGGGTCTGATACTACCACAGTAAGCAAGTGACAAAACAGACATCAGCAAGTGGTTTGAAGAATGACAGTAAAAGAACTTGGCCACCACCTGCCATTTACCTGTAATGTAAATCTGTGTGTTATTGAATGATCTGTGTGTGTGTGTGTGTGTGTGTGTGTGTGTGTGCCCGCGAGCATGTGTGCATATGTGTTTGTTGGTGTGTGTGTGTGTGTGTGTGTGTGTTCCAGATAAGGGCTACCAGATGCCGATGGACGATAATATGACAATAGTTGGGGCCCTAACTGCGGTCCTTGGCATCTCCAGCGTTGCTTGCTCACTGTATCTCTTCAAAGTAAGATCATTACCTTGTGTCTAGTGTGTGTGTGTGTGTGTGTGTGTGTGTGTGTGCGTTTGTGTGTGTGTCTATTTGTGTATGTGTGTGTATGCAATCTGAGCAGTGGTCACGGTCATAGAAAAGAGAGCTAGAGAGATAGATAGAGCATCACTTGTGTACTCTCTCTCTCTAGGGACACGTTCCTTCGTTGGCGAAACGCGGCAGCCGGACGACCGAGGCGGGGGAGGCGAGGGAGGGCAGGCAGGAGCACAAGGACCCCGCCCCCCAGGGCGCCATGGCAACGTCTCCTGCCGACGTCTACGCTGTACGTAGGACCACCCCGCTCCTCCACATCCTTCAGCGTTAAACACGGCACAGAGCGTCCCCTTCTCCCTCCTGTCGGTCTGCCTCAGGTTGACCCTGAGCTGTGTGTGTGTGTGTGTGTGTGTGTACATTAACGACGTCATCCTGTAACATCTGCTCCCCTTAAGAGCCTGGAGGCCACGCCCGGGTCCATCTACGACACGCTGGAGCCCACCGCCGCCAGACAGGACACCGGCCCGGGCAGAGCAGCTTCGGGCAGCTCCCAGGGAGCGGTGAGTGCGGGCCCCGAAACCCACTCGTTTAAGAGCGTGAACCAGCTGCCTTCGCGTTGCTTTTTCGGTGGCTGACTGTGACCTGATGACCACTGTCCCATTTCACTTCCGCAGAAGGAGAAGACCCCCCACGGTGATCAGAACCAAGACGCGCTGGAATGTTTCTATGAAAACTTTTGAATGTCCACCGCGATTTGGTGTGTGTGTGTGTGTGCGTGTGTGTGCGTGTGTGTGTGTGTGTGTGTGTGTGTCTATTGTTTAGAATAGATTCTTGTTCTACTCACAGATGATGTAGGATTCTTTCTTTAGCTAAAACAGTGCTATTGGCAGAAGATAACAATGATTTTTAGGCATATATATATTACAATTTTGTATATTTTGTATGTGTGTGGGTTTCTACTTTGAATTAAATTGTCAAACACAGACTCTATCTCATAGCCTTTGCCACCTTTGTGATTGCTCTTTTTATTTTATAGTTATAACCGTTTATAAAAAGGGAAGGACTTTTTAAAATTATGTCAACACAAAAGGCCCAACCTTGCCATCTTCTCACATTTAATGTTGTCAAATGTAGAATATGGAAATAAAGTCTCTTCTCTCTATAATTTCGATTTTTCATTTGCAATTTCAGTTTTTCCATCTGGCGGCACTTACATTATGCATTTAAATGCATTTTATTTAAACTATGCCAAACGCCAACATTGGACTTTTGTGTGAGGCAAAAGTCACATGACTCTACAAGCCAGTCACAGCCGCTCGAGTCGTACAAGGACTTCCGGGATCGATCTAGTGTTGACTGTTGTCATTCTCTAATCATGGCTGCAGAAGGGGATTTTCTGACGAGATACCGTGCTGTTTCAAATAAATTGAAGAAGTAAGGCATTGCGATTTGGTTCTTATGTTACGCGTTAAGGTATTCGGAGAGGTACAATCAATAATGTTAATAATTACCAGCTGGCAAACTAGCGTTCTCATCTATGCAGAGCCAGCTAACGTGCTAACACTAACGCCAGGCAATGGGTTTATGATTCATACTGTTAAATCAGCTGATGATAGTCTGTCATAGTCAGTAAATTCACTAAACATATAAATAATAGTTATTTGACACTGTAAATGATAGCAGTGGCGTTGATAATTGTCAATAACATCGGATGCTAGCTATATTCAGATCTATAACGGTACTGCATTCATCATTCTGTTTTTTGTCTGGACTATTTTCTCCTGTCAGGCGTTTTCTTCGAAAGCCCAATGTTGCCGAGGCAAGCGAACAGTTTGGTAACTGAAGATCCTTTACTTGTCCTAACAAAACCCTTACTTCAGACTGACATGACTAACTCAAACATATTAGCAAAACAAAACACAACTAGCTTGTTGTGTGTGTGTGTGTGTGTGTGTGTGTGTGTGTGTGTGTGTGTGTGTGTGTGTGTGTGTGTGTGTGTGTGTGTGTATTTTGATAGCTATTGTTTGGTAGAAACGTATACTTGGCGCCACTCTCATCATGTTTGCTTATTACCTGTGTTGCAGGTCAGTTGGCCAAGGAGCTGAAGCAGCAGGACTGCCTTCAATATGCTGCCTTCTGCAACCTTGCCATGGCACGGTAACTAAATGACTATATATAACCATATAATAACTCCCGTTATCGGAACGTAATGTACCAAGGGGGCCGGTGATGCGGCCAGGGAGAAGCTGCGGTTGCTGACCAGTGCTCAAGCACTACAGTATACCACAGTGTTGTTGAATACTTGATTCTGTTTGGTCAATGATGCTCAAAGGGCGTGCGTTGTTTTCAATGACGGGACCCCTCTGCCTTTTCACAGTTCAGAATAAATTCGGTACATATTCATCGAAGACAACAATGTGATGATGCAAAAAGAAAATCCTCAAAGCAAATCAAAATAAAGAACTTTGAAAAGTTATTGACAAACCAGAATCAAGTATTCCAAAGTGCTGGTGGCATAACTTGAACTTTCAAGTTAATTCTGATGAAACCATTATGCTGGACATGATCTTAAAGGGTAATGTGAATTACACGTGTGGTATCTCGTTTGTTTTGATTCATACATGGATGAACATGAAGCGTGTGTGTGTGTGTGTGTGTGTGTGTGTGTGTGTGTGTGTGTGTGTGTGTGTGTGTGTGTGTGTGTGTGTGTGTGTGTGTGTGTGTGTGTGTGTGTGTGTGTCGCTCCGGACTCCAGGTGTGAGCAGACCCTGTTCAACGCCCCCGGGGAGGCGCTGGCCCTCACAGACGCGGCCCGCCTCTTCCTGTCCTCGGAGAAGGAGAACCGTGCGCTGCAGGCCCCGGGGTTTGATGAGCACCTGCAGGCCGCACTCAACTGCTACAGCTTCGCCATCAAGGTAATGACCCCCTTCACACACACACACACACACACTGCACAGTCTCATTAGCACGCCGCTTTCAGAGCCACCGGCCCTTCCTGCTTAACCTGACATGCCCTCTTTCAACAAGGAAGTGGAGGTTTGTTTGAGTGTGAGGAGGATGCGGTACTGAAACTTAACCAGTCCAAGTTATGGTCGAGACTCGCCTGTCATACCCATAAAGGATTAAAACTTCTATGTCGTATCTTTGTCAATGAGCAGTTGGTGAAATAGACATATGGTTATCAATATAGATATGATCTTGTATCATTTAATAAAATGCAAAGAACGACAAGCATTTAGGATTGGCATAAAACATTTATTCATAAAAACGTATTTGAGGTGCTAGAGAAAAGCTCACATGGTGCTGTTGTTGCTTTGTGTTTCCTTGCTATCTTCATGTACCTCCAAATAAAGGGGAGAGGGTTGCTTTACTATCTGGAGAATTGCGTCCTCTGTGCATTCCAGCTCTGCTCTCTTGCCCACATTCCAACAAAGACGGCCGTGTAACACAGTTGTACCGATGCCTTGCAGGTGTACATTGAGATGAACCAGCCCATCATGGCAGCCAGCCTGTCTTTAGAGCTCGGTAACGCACTCAAGGTAAGATGACGCTTAACGACGTAGCTGCCCTGTAGGATCTCACAACAGTTTTTTTTTTTAAACGTCCATGAAAGCATTACCCATGGTTTTGTGAGTAATCTAACTCTATCCGTCTTCTGCCCTGGATAATGATGGTGATGGTAGGAGATGAACAGGCCGGGGGAAGCCGTGGTTCACTACCAGAGGGCTGCCGAGCTGCAGACGCAGAATCCCGTGGAGGCTCTGCTGTCCATGGGAGAGATGGCCACCTGCAAGATCCTCACCCGTGAGTTCCGGACTCACTGTTCGACAGCAACCAAAATGATTTACTCCAATGTAACCCATGGTTACAAGTAATCTATTTGGGGGCTCATTTTTTAGATTACCATTGTATGATATTGTGCATTGTATTGTGTGTGTCTTTGTGTATTGTGTATGTCTGGGTGTATTGTGTATGTCTTTGTGTATTGTGTATGTCTGGGTGTATTGTGTGTGTCTTTGTGTATTGTGTGTGTCTGGGTGTTTGTGTATGCCTTGGTGTATTTGACGATGTGTGTGTGTGTGTGTGTGTTGGGCAGGGGACTACGATGGAGCGCTGACGGTGTTTACGGAGATGCAGCTGATCTGTCAGGAGAGGGGGCTGCAGCTCCCAACCACCAACGCCCCCGTCGGTCGGTTGAGTAGCTATCTAAACTATCTAAGCTTGTATGTGTGTCTTCACCTTGGTGGCCCTGGTGTTCCTGTGCTATGGAGTGAGACTCTCCCATGCTTTCTGCTCCTCTCAGGGGCCTTCCTGGACCTGGTGGCCAAGTGTGAGATCTCCAGAGTCCTGCTGCTCATGTTTCTTGAGGTAGGCACCGGGACAGAGAACTTCATGCATTTTAGCCGTAAATAACACAGAAATGTGCACCCACACTTGTGTGATACCCACACGGAACCAAACTGAAAAAAGGGATGAAATATACCATTCCACACGTAACATATTCCTTCTAATATGTGTAGAGTTGGTCTTATTTCTTAGAATACTGAAATACATTTTAAGGGAAAGATGACTATTATTGTGGTGGATAAAACCCCACACATCCACCACATTATCAATGTATTATAGTCATCTAGAAAATGTGTCCAAAGACTGATTTGATAGGTAGGAAATGACTTGAATCCCTTCTGCGCCGTTGTGTCCACAAGAAGGCGCTAGTCATCAAATGTGGTTTGTGGTGAATTACGATTGGAAGGGCTGACTGCTGTGCAAAATCAATCAAACAAAATCGGCCTGCTACACACGATTCCTACTCACTGTCGCGCATATAGCCGAGCCTCACAGCGTGGTTATCATTCACACACATGCCAAGGCATTGACCGTGGTCACGGCAGCGATGCCGGCTCCTCTCCATGTCTGGGTGGTGATCCCTGAGCAGCGCTGTCATCACCGTGATGTGATGTCACACCGACAGACCCAATCCCTGGCTACGGAGGCTCAGCCCCCTCCATCGTTAACGCAACCGCGCGTCCTTTAGCCATTGTCACGACATTCTCCGTGCTCGAGGGTTTCATATCCTAAACATAAATAAGGCCATTCAGTGGCTTTCAGAACTCCAGCGATGGACAGACAGGACAGTTATGACCTGGGGTAGACATTTTGGTTGGGTGTTTTTCTTGCCATTTCCGAAGCCACAGTAACCGAGCGGTTTGCTGCTCTATTTGAGTCGGGCGGGGTAGCCGGCCCGGCCGTACGTCATTCTGCTGTGCATATATTTAACATTTATTCATTAATATATATCTTTACCCTCAAATGCTATCAAATCGACCCCCTCTACAAACAATCCACATTGTAATTTCCAACTGTCTTTTGAAATAAATACAAAAACGCTCACTCTCCTCTACATGAATTCATGCACTCGGCCCAAAATGAATCATTTTGAGATAAATGTCCTCTTTGTTCGGTCATTACAGCCATCATTATTTTGGGGAAGGTTAGACAGAAGGTTGAACAGATTTCAGGTCTTATGCAATATAGGACAGGCCTTGTGTCAGCCATTGGATCCAGAAGCCCTTTTGACCTGAAGCCTTCTTCATTTTGTCATGTTTGAAACGTTGTCCGTACGACTGACGAGCTGTGTTTTGACAAACTCAGACATTGTTTTCCCCCCCCAGCCCCCTCCCCAGAAGCTGCTGCCAGAGCATGCTCAGACTCTGGAGCGGTACGCCTGGGAGTCCTTCGATCCGCACAGCCAGGGTAAACACACACACACACACACACACACACACACACACACACACACACACACACACACACACACACACACACACACACACACACACACACACACACACACAGAAACCTTTATTTAGATTATTTGTGTCTCAAATTCATTCTGAGGGTGAATTCTTATGTAATACATCGTTTAGTTTTCCGCCAGATGTAGAAATAGTCCTGCCCACGTTCCACTCCTCAAGGGGCCGTTTTGAGACTAGAATCTGGTGCTCACTGGCGTTACGGGTCGGTGCATCGGTGGAAGTACCGCCGCTAACGCCGCTGAGGGCGCTGGTGGAGCAAAGCCGTTCTACTCGTTCAGCTGAATGACTTCTCTTCTGTGCTCCACAGCCACCTTCCTGCCGGAGACCGTCTTCCTGCTGCTGCAGTCAGTGGTGGTGAGAAACAAAGCCAAGCTCCCTTCACAGCCAACAGGATTTCCTGCTTCCAGCGTCCTCACTTAGGAAGTGGAAAATAATGTCTACATCTGCATCACATGCACACATACATCACTCATACAATATGTATGAGTGCAGAACGGGCATTTACACGCGGATGCATCCGAGATGTCTACGGGAGTGTATATTTTCAATGCTTTATGTACTCTTATATTATGTGTGTATACAATGCATTTGGTTATAGTAAGCCTTGAGGCGTTATTCCTTTAATAATCCTTCCAAGAAGGCATTGAAAATGAACAGGCTAACAAACGTAGCGAGTAGCTCTCACGAGGAGAGCACCAGTAGTGTGGAGGAGGCTTTGTCCAGGTGATCTGCCTTTGCAGTTAAGGCCTTATTTATGCCGAATGTCATGGCAAATGTGTTTTACAGATGGCCTGCCAGGAAAAAGACACAGAATCCCTGAAGTCTCTTCAAACGGAGCTGTGGTGAGCATTCCTCAAGCCTTTCCATCACGCCAGAGACGAGGCCCGTTTCCACTACTTTCTTCATTTTTCCATATCAACCGTGTAACTTTTTTAATGGCTGTGTGTGCGTGTGCGTGTCAATAGGCCCTATCTCTCGGCTGAGCAGAACCACCTTCTCCACTTGGTGGTCCAGGAGCGAATCACCCCCTCTGGCCAAGGAATTTAGTACAGTCCCATTCAAGGTTCCAGTTCCTCTCCCCCTCCCACCCCCAGGAGAGCGCCACAATGGAACATTCCTGTGTGTGGTCGTGAGGTCTGTTTTAGGGCCTGAGGGAAGGTTGTCACATCAGGAGTCATCGTGCATTAGTCTTCTTCTCTTTAGAGTTGACACAATACTGTTGCTTTGTCCCGAGTGGGCCTCCCCCTGACAGCGGCCCGGGGCGTCCCGCCTCCACCACCACTATCCTGATGCCCCAGAACCGGTTTGAGAACCTGAGACGACCGCCACGGCACCGGGCTGTCGCTGTGTTCACAAAAAGTGGAACGTTGCAACATTTGAACCCAGTAATCGTTTAGGACCCTAATGGTGAATGTGGTTTGTTTTGGCCCGTGGAGGCTTTGTCGTGTGATTCCACACTGTTTATTTATTGTAAACGTTTTAGGAGACGATGTACACACTGCACACTGGTTTGAGTCGTTTATTTTTTTGTTTTTATTAATAAATGGTATGGCTTACATTGTACTATGGTGGCGGGAAAGCCCATTGTCTTCCATTCATTTTCTTTTCACGCGTACAAATGATATGTACTTTACTAAGATAGCAGCCAACTACAACACAACAGTCAAACACGGTCTCAAACTAAAAAGGTATACAAATATTATAAATGGTTACAATGCCGCAAAGTACACAAACATAAAAAGGTAAAATATACTTCACTTGTAAAATAGCAATAAAACTTTGTAGTACACGGAGCGTCAAGCCATGGGGTCTCTTCCCTGATTCCAGTCCTGCAATGGGAATGTTGAGGTTCTCCTACCCTGTGTTCTTGAATACAGTAAAACTGCCCTGCCACTACCGTTGTAATCACAGGTCACCCCATGGTACTCGCTGTATACTCACAAAATGCTTATGACTAATACATCCCCCTCCTAGCTTCACCAACTATACAAAAAACAAATGGCTATGGGCTCAGTTATAGATTTTTTTTTTCTGCTCTCTAAATCTCTTTAGGCACAGTGGCGATACACAACATTATTTACGGGTAATTCTACGACCATGGGATCGTCCTGCCACAAAAGAGGAATTAAGACGACCGCCCCCCCCCCCCCCCCCCCACCAAGGAACCCAACTACCTTCCATCACATCTATCCTTTTGAGTTAACCCATCCCCATGCCCCAGTACCCCCCCCCACCCCCCCCCGAAGACTCCCCATGAAGCCTCACCAGCATCTCAACCTCCCCCTTCATCTAGACTTCCATCTTCACTTATGTAACATATTCAACACATCGAAAGATTAACCTAACTTCAAACCCTTTTTTGAAAAAAAAAAAAAACACCCAAATAATTCTTTCCCAAATGATTTTCGGCCAAGGTCAACCCTCCCGACAGAGCCGTCGTATGGCCCCGCCCACCACCCCCTGCATCGGGCTTACTCGCTCTTCTTCCTCAGGACGATGTAGGTGACGGCCAGGACGAAGGTGAGGACGAAGGAGATCCAGGCCAGCACGTAGCTGTGTCCGTACCGGCCACCGCCGCCCTCATTCTTGTGGAACTCCGAGGTGTAGACCGAGGCGGCGATCATGATGCACAGGCCTGCCCAGGTGAAGGAGGCAGATGCGGGTTGCCATGGTTACATGTCGCAGCATGGCTCAGACGGTTTGATCACATTTTTATGAGCTTTTCATGAGCTGTTCTTGCGAGCCCCACCCCCCTCCCCCCCCCCCCCCCCCCGGCTGCTCATGTTCATGTTAACATGACAAACATTGCAGGAAAACCCCAGGGGGTATTGACACTTACAATAACTGATACAATGAACCTACAGGCACCCCACTGACCCTGTTCTCAGACAGGTTTACAGCTTGCATGTTTTGTATTTAATGGATAAGCTGACATCAGTGCTACTTACAGGAGATCATCTGCAGGATTCCAGAGAATGTGAAGCGCTGTCCTTTCCCTAGGGTGAACAGTTGAGCCACAAACACAAACAGGGCCAAGATGGCAAAGATACAGGCCAGGACAGAGGTGGCCTGCACTACCTGTAGATACTCTGTAGGGGGAGACAAAGAACAGCAAACTTCAGAAAGAGCGATAGTAAGTGGATTGATTCAAACAAGGGCACTCATAGGGCCATATTTATTGATGTCAGTTGTGCTGATGATGGCTACCGGAGTGGTTATCAGTGTATAAAGTCAGGGATCAACCATAGACAATGTGAAACATAGGGATGTGTTGGAATCTATGTGGCGGAAGGGCTACTGCTAAAGTAGAGAATTCTATGGAGCTTCATATATAAATAAGTGCTTATCGTGGTGTTAGTATTGACTACATAATATGGAGAAACAGAGCACAGTGAAAATGCCATTTCAACCTATTGTGCATGCTTCACTATACAATGCATACATACTGACTCAAGATGAGACAAAACTGAGAATGATACACTCCTTGTTTCTCCAAAACAACAAACAAATGTAGGTCGATTTTGTTTACTCTCAAAATACGTTGGACGTGACACTAGTTATTTTGTGTTTGTACCCGGGACATTCCCTTGTGTATCTTTTTCTATGAGAAGGATCATTCTGTGTGGTGGGGGTCACCTTCAGGGTAGCCGGCGAGGTTCTCGTACTGCCAGTCAGCCCCTTTGAGCATCCAGCGTCCCCACACGTCCGTGGACATCGTATCGGTCATCCACCAAGCCTGTGGACGTCACAGTACATCTTACAGCGATTCTCTTTTAAAATGCACATCGAATACTACTGCAGAATTAATACAGAGAACAGCTGCCCCCTGGGTTACAGAAAATCTTAATGCAGAAGGAATTTTATTTTCCTTACCACACACACACAAATTTGATTCATTGATTTGGAATGACCAATACTACAACACCATAGCATCCAAATATTAATAAAGAGCCTATTATGTCTCACACAACAACACAAACACTGTGCAAGTATTTACAACTAAGTATATAATACTGTATATAGTTATATTCAGGGGTAGAGATGACAGCGCCTTCTCCATATATGCAGACTGCCTATGATTGCTGACACAGAGCAGTATTTGGCTATTTGCTTAGAGTTTATTTTAGTTCTGCTTATTAAATCCAGCAATTTGCAATCCTCTAACACAGAGTCTATGAACATGTCCAAGGCTACCATAAATGAGTACAACTAGTTTTGTGCTATAACCACCTACTGTCAGAGCATGAATTAACAGCTGGTATTTAAAAAATAAATCTGAGAAACACAGGTCCATATACATGTCAAAGCAACAACCAACTTCCAGAATCACAATGGTTTTTAAAATATCAACAATAACAACGTCAGGAGTATTTGGAGAGTCTCTAAGAACAGTTTCTAGGGAGTTATTATTCAAATGTGTGAACCAGTTATATTTTTATTATACCAGTTGTATTTTTTTGTTTGTATGTATTGTGCTTAGTCCATATACTTTGCGTAGTTCATTCGCTGTAATGTCAACAATGCGATCGTGACAATGTATAGTCCTTTAAATGCGGGGCATTCTTTCATTATGTGCGCTGTTGATTGAAGCTGAATGGTTCATGAAGGTTTGGAAACCATAGAGAAAGGTTATATTGAGTGGGGAGTGCTTGCAGTCTAGCTTTGATTACAAATTTTGGAATGCCTGCGTTAACAGCTGGATTATGGAGCACTGCACACACACACACACACACACACACACACACACACACACACACACACACACACACACACACACACACACACACACACACACACACACACACACACACACACACACACACACACACACACACGTGTATGGAATAAAATCACAACTTATGGAACATGAATTGCCTTGCAGCATTAGTCCAATGTCTGCTTGTTAACAAAATTATAATAGACAAGTTGTTTGTGGAAAGGCAAACCAAAGAAACTCAATAGTACTAATAATGATGAAGCAGGTCTACAGTATCCAGGTATAATCAATAGTACTTATAATGATGAAGCAGGCCTACATTATCCAGGTATGATCATAGTACTAATAACGATGAAGCAGGCCTACATTATCCAGGGTGGCCACCAGGAGCAGGATGATGGTGGTGATGTGCAGAAGGACTATCCCGGCCAGGATCAACATGATAGCTCACTGAACACAGATAACACAATCCAACGGAAGGGGTGTGGGTTATTTATGTAGAAAATGTGTTTTCAACAGACTAATACCGTGAGAGAACGAGAGAGAGAGAGAGAGAGAGAGAGAGAGAGAGAGAGAGAGAGAGAGAGAGAGAGAAACACACACACACACAAACAGTTGAACTGCTTCTGCAACTCCAGAGGAGAAGGAAATAACGGCCCGAAAACAGAGGGAATAAGGGCAGCTACAGCGAGTTAGGACCTGTCCCAGACGTCGCATTCACACTGTGTTTAGGAGTAATTGCATGGCCCATCTGCACTGAAACACACCCCTGTTTACACCCATGCAACGATCCCCTGGGATCCTCTGCTCTTCATTCAAACAACAAATGAATAATATGTTTAATATGTTATACTGGATCTTGGGCAATACAATAAAGCCTCTGCTTGGGCCAACTACTAAACATGTGTCGAAATAAAGAAGACAAACTACAGATGCTATCAATAAGCCTACTTATGTAGCATCTCTAGGCTATATATATTGTGAGTACATGATTTTACATTTCTGGCTTCAAAACCCATTTGTTTACAGATTGTATTCTTGCTTCAGACCCACCCGGGACATTTAACACCACTATCCTTGAAATGGCTGAAAACATAACAGTTGACCCAACATAATTGACAGTAATGTGCAATCAAATCAAATGTAATGAATTAAACCCAAAATCAAAAGTATAATAGGCCTAATTATCTAATATAGCATTTTTCAATTTCGAAATAATGTCTGTCAGAGGATTAAGCTGTGTCAAAAAGCTATTTATTATCAATGCATCTATTTTTGAAATGTCTAAGTTGATAACAGCACCCCAAAGAATGGAGGAGAGTCTCTCACATAAACTGATGTATAAAAACAAAAACGTGCAGGACTATTACTACAGCGTTAACGCAATAAGCTGCTATGAGGTTCAAATGTGTGTAAATGCATTATACTTTTCTTACGATATATAATTTGCTGTATTACACTTCAAGGAACTACATAATAGGCATATCACATAATGTACAATAGGTCGTGGTCATTTGAACCCGGGCCCTGTACCTAGTCCGCTATGAAAAGAGCGCGAGAATATGACGACGGAAAATTATAAGCACGTCTTGCACGCACACAAACAGGCTTATTAGGTTGATCTATTTAGACACTGCGGTATTTCAAAGACTTTGGAGACACGCCTCTTCTATAACTATTTACTTTGGCGGTCGAAGAGTTAATAACCAGATCTCTTCCAAGCGTTGTCGAGTAGCGACTTTTGAGTTTCAACTATTTTGCTGATGGTTAACTATAGTAGAAAGAAAACATTCCTAAACACATAGTCGGATCACTTAGGCCTAATGCGAGCGCATAAATAAGATTCTTGCCGAAAAAGTTCACAATTTGAACAAACGAGGGGGCCTACCTGTATGCACTTTGACGCACGAGAATTGTTTGCAATCCGAAACACTCAACAGCGGCTGATCCACAGGATACACATCACCCTACTTTCTCCCTCCGCTCATTCCCTCCCTTTCCCTCAAAACCCCACCCATATCCTCAACATTTTCTCTCCAAAAAGCTGGAGACGCCGGTTCATTTCCCTCTGTAACACTACACGTCCATGGTGTGACCGCGTCATCACTGTTGCTTGCTGACAATAGCGCGCCGTTTGGGACTGTTATTGGTTTTCCAAGTTGGCCTATGCGCAACACCGGACACTTTCTCTTCTCACAATCGTACATCGTCGTGATTCTTGTTGCGCTACGGAATGGTTGTATTTTGGCTACTTTTCTTTTTTTTTATCAACTCAGGCTACTTTAAATAGACCTAGGTCTACTTAAATGCCCTTCATGATAAAGTAGCACACAAACTAGTAACCCGATCCCAAACAAGATCCCTATCTTTATTTAGAATGACACATACTATTATCAAGTAATTGTAATATTGCAATAACTTGATAAAAAGTGAAAATGAACTTTTACAGGATAATGTAAAATAATGATACAACAAAAATACAACTGATTCAACCAGCACAGCAATGCAGAGGAGAAGGAGGGAACACACAATTTATAGAATAATACATAATCTAAGTAGTCAAAGTTCCTAAAAATAAGAAAGATATGAACAGATAATTAGTGAAATGGGTTAGGCTGGTCTGGCTGTAGTAGTAGTCGTAATAGTGGTAGTGGTAGAAGTAGTAGCAGTAGCAGTAGTAATAGAAGGATTAGTAGTGATAGTAGCATCATGCCTGGTCTGGCTGTAGTAGTAGTAGGCCTAGTAGAAGTTACAACTTGTAAAACTTACGTAACTTACAACTTGTAACTTACATAACTTACAACGTGTAGCTTACGTAACTTACGAAACTTAACTTGTAACTTACAACTTGTAAAACGTATGTAACTTACAACTTGTAACTTAGGCCTACGTAACTTACAATTGTAACTTACAACTTGTAAAACGTACGTAACGTACGTAGCTTACAACATGTAACTTACGTAACTTACAACTTGCAATTTACGTAACATATGTAACTTGCGTAACTTACAACTTGTAGGTAACTTAGGTAACTTACAACTTGTAACTTAGGTAACTTACGTAACTCAGCTGTTTACTCTTATGTGTGTATTTATTATATTTCTGCCACTCAGTTAACTATGTGGTCCTGATTATTGAAATGCAGGAAACAATCTAATAAAGTGTGTATTTTCCCAGTTATAGAAAACCAGTAGAACAAATGAATGAGGATGAACCTGTGCATTAAATAGTTATTATAATTAAACTGTTTAAATGACTCGGCATAGGCAACTGTAGATGGATTGGTCCTAGTTGTATTCTAGATAAGAAACTCCGTAGGTAAGTTAAAAAAGACCAACCATGTCCATCCCGTCGTGATAGGCTACTTAAATGATTGTTAATCAGTAGTGCGAGGTGATGTTTCTGTGCACGTGAGCAAACCCAAGTATTCAGAGATGTCTGGTAAACGGAATAGAAAAATATCCACGTGCTTGTTTATAGTAACTTTAACCTTTTACAATCTACATTTAAGTTTTTCTTTGAGTGAAGTCGTCAAGTTAAAGACATTATTTGGGTTGCCTGCTTCCCGAGATAAAGTGGAGAGCGAATACCATCTAAAGGCTGGGCAGGCTCTCCGACACCGAGGCAGTGCTCTGCCCAACGCTGCCCGCTCAGCTCTTCCCCAGCAGCGGTCTAAGGTCGCGGGGTTGAGCCCACCAGCCCTCGATCGTTCAACTGTTCCCCATCAGCTTGCAGATCCGGACACATATGAGCAGAGGGCATCGGAAGTTACCATTAAATTTGGAAATGGCAGTGAACTTCGAAATACAAAAGGTTCCGATAGATATCTTGCTTACCAAGCAGACTACCCAGGTAACAAGCACTTTGTACATTATTGATTCAAGGTTATGGTTCCACCGGAGCAAAACGGTGTTGGTTTTAAATGGGTTATTCCTCCACTAGGCTTTCAGGAAATCCACGAGGCGAATATATTTGGCCCTTCATTTGACGACAGCAGGCCTACTCCCTTTTCGGAATGGCAGGCTATGAGGCCCTTGGTCCAGTGTGACGACACCACCATGACTTTGACTGCCTCTGGACTAGGATACGCACTGTTTGTGGACAGAGGTGGGCGTGGCTTTTATTTATTTATGTTCAGTGAATTTTAACAACATTTGTCGTCGCATAACATAACGGCACAGCACGAAGCCAGTAAACTTGTGCTGCTACTTTGCGTTTCTGCGCTAAAGGTGCCATGGAATCAGATCCTATCAAAATCTTGTTAACAATGGAAACGTCCAATGTATTATCTATTCGAGTAGGCCTATAAATATTTTTTTAAACATTCAGTTACGAACTCATACTCTCTAACTTGAACAACATATAGCTATATATCCAAATACGATCAGATTCTCTGCTACACTATAAAAAAGTGTAACTCCATAGCATTTACTTTTGTAACCACTTTTTGGTCTTTTCTAGAGGGGGATTTCCCCATCTCTGTGTTTCACTTGCCACCAAACTGTGGTTATACGGTGAAGGCCTCCAGGAATGGCCTGGTAGTGGAAGCTCCCTACGATGGCTGTTACATGACCAAGCAGGTAGCAACAACCAACCTGCCATCTCCCTCTTCTCATTACTGCTGATTACCAGCTCATTTACCATGGCAACTGGTATTGCCTGGATTGCTTCCTTTTTTTACTTTGTGGTTCTCTCCCTTGTTAAATGCGGAGACTGTAACAGATATGCAGGAGTGGTAGAAATTAAGTGGTTCCATACGTCTGTCTTGTCTGTCTATCTGTCTGTGTCAGAACGGCAGCTATGTGCTGCCCATGCTGTGGTGGGGCAGCCCACTGAGACTCTCCTGTCCGATGCAGAAGACCCCTGCCTCTCCGCCACTAACCCTCTCTCTCCCGTGGGCCCTCTGCTCACCCTATGGGGTGGCCGTGCACGTGTATGGGATGGATGAGGAGATCCCCTCACTTGGAACCATAGGTGTGTGTGACGCTGGTGTTGTAAAGGAATTTTGGTCTGACAGTTTTGTGCTCGGATTAAATTATGACTTGTGAGACTGTACGGATATTCAGCCTTCGCTGGGTGGATGTTGATTTTGACAAAGGACACAGGCTTACGTTATTTAAAAAAAACCTCCAGGCAGTCTGATTCTAAAGTTAAATGCTGCTTTCTGTGCTCATGCCAATTCGGTGGGAAGTTAGACATTGTTATCGTTGTACAGTCTATTTCTTATAAAACGGTTGCGATTGTTCCATCCATTGCTAAACCTTCCTTGGCACCGCATTGTTTTTGAAATTCTGCAGACTGAGGCGCCCCTTGTTCGTCCTGAACTCGGACTCCCTCCCCCATGCACTGATGCCTATCATGGTCCTATCATTTGTTTAGCTTCGGGAGGGCCTTTCAATGGCCGTAGCCCGTTGGTCTAACGAGGCTATGGATTATATGCACCCTTTTGGAAAATGGAGGCCACTTGGTTTACTCATTAATCGGGTCGCAAGGGAGAATGCGGTGGCCGAGAAGATAATTCAAGTGTTATTAACCAGCAAGAATAATCCATAGCATGTCTAATTTGGCAATTGAACAATTGTGTTGATGTGAAATATTATTGTAAAGCCACCATAGAGTACTGGGTGTTGTCCTGCTATGAGTCAGTGAAGATATATTTCCAGTGAAGGACGACTGGGAGCCGCTTGTGTCTCCGAAGTGTGCCTACCGCACAGAGGCCCCACTTGGAAATCTGCTCTTCTATATTCCCCTCAATGCTCCCTGTCTGCAGGCTCAAGTAAGTTCCCCTTTTGAGTGACTGGTTTACCACAAAGAGATCTTGACAGCGTTGAAAAAGGGTTTTTATCATTTGATTGCTTTGTTTTTGTCTGGTGTTGTAGGAGGGACTCCACCTCAGAGTGCTGAAGGATGATCAAGAATTCTCTCTCTCCTGCCAAGACCCCTCTTCCCCTCTTCTCCCGCTCGTCCCCATTCCGCCACACACCCCTCCACTGTCTCCTATCGACCCCCAGCACCCCCACCCTCCGGACCCCATCACTCCTGCACAGGTGGCCACCACTGCCTCACCTCCACCGCCTCAATCCGTGACCTGGGGGCAGGTGATCTGGCCTCCTGGCCATCTGAACTATCCTCACCCTGGGCCCCCGTTCCCTCATCTCCCCCTGGTCTACCCTCCAGGGCCCCAGCCCAAAAGCCCTTCTCAACCCTCTCCAGATGTGGCTCCTGGACCTCCACCTCAGTTCCCCCATCTCTACTCAGGTCCTGGCCAGCAGCAGTTTTCTCCCCACCTACCCCCATCCCCTCCTCAGCAGCCTGCCGTGGCGCAAACATCTGGCCCCAGTGTGGACCTGGGGAACCAGTATCCAAAATGGCCTCCTCAGCAGGGGTTTTATCATTGGTATGAGCCCTACATGCCATTGTACGGCTCCCATCACCCTCGCCAAGAACCCGTCCCCTCCACCCAAAGTACTACAGCACGTCCCCCGACTACCCCACCACATACACCCCACATGGCTCCTTACGACCAGCAATTGAATCCACAGCAGTCGTACCAGCAGCCACACACATTCTCCCAAGTCCCTCAAAGCCCCGAGAGAATTGTCAGCCCTGCCTTCCCCGCTCTTCCTCAACAGCTTCTCGTTCCACAGCAGCCACTCCCATATAGTCAGTATTATCCTTATTGGTCAATGTTCACCCCAGGATCCGTCTCTGATGGATCCACGCCGGCCCCTTCTCAGCCTCCTACCACTCCGACCCCAACCCCGTTCCCCAGCTCCACACCTTCGACCTCTGCCTCCAAACGTCTGAGGACCCTCGGACCACAGCCCCCGAGGCTCCGGTGTTTTAGCGAGAGGATGATGGCCTTCCTGCCCTCTCCTCATCCGGACTCCATCCAGGTCAGAGGTCAGTGGAAAAACTAAAAAGGGCTTATTGACGAATGTCATGCAATGTAGATACAAAGGGCACATTCTAAGTCAAAGAAAACATGATTTATTGGGATCATACAGTAATTAAAACATTTGTGGATATTGTAACCCATTTCTGCCAAGTCTATTCCGCTAGTTGCCACTACATTCTACACACGGCCCCCTTTAAGTTTACTAGTAACAAAGTAAACAAGGTTATATCCTTTTTATATAACTATTATTTAGATTCCTATTTTCCATAGAGATGGAAAGATGTGTTGCGACGGGAGCTGGGCTGGAGCCATCCATTCTCCTAACTCCAGGGAAACCGGCCATTTGACCTCCTCCCCTCCCTTACTCTACCCCAGCTTTAACAGCAGACTTCCAGAAGACATGGCTGCGCCTTTCGTCTGTGTCCCCGCTGTGCAAGTTCAAGCTGTTGCGTACCAAGGCGCCCGGACTGGTGTTTGAGTCTCCAATACCAGCCTGCCACAGCCAGCGCAAGGTTAGGGCTGACCATCTCCTGTGGGCTCCTACTGCCGTTATTCTAGATGCTTCTGAATGTATACCGGATAGTGGAGTAATGAGGGGAAACTGAACTGGTACACATTTCCGGGCTGTTGAGTCAAGAATGCTTTTAAGAGTTGCAAAACAGTTATATCTGGCATGTCAACGATGGGAAAACCCATTTTGACGTACAGCACCTTGCACTGTGATGCTAGCGTTGAAGTTCTAGTGTTTCCCCAGCTCACAATTGCATTGTACGTGTCCTGTAGCGGGCAGTAATGTCCAGTTCTCTCCCTCCCCTCTCCCCTCAGACCCCCACGACCCTGTCGTTGCGGCTCAGGTACTGGGACGCATTTCAGTCCCGGAAGCGAATCCTGGAGTTCCAGTGTCCTCACCGTCCTCCTCTGCCCGGTACCCCGGCAGCTGAGGCTCCTCCTCCCATCCTTCAAAACACCCTAGCAGCCAGCCTCCCTCCTCCTACCCCTCGCCCTTTTCACGCCATGCCAGACCTCCCCCAGGTTGCCCATCTCACCAGGCCACCAGGGTTGGGACCTCGTGGCGCTCCGGGTCAAGGTGAGCGTACATTCCGTGGGAAATTGATTTTTAAGTCTGAACAGTTTCATTGTCAAGTGATGGCTTTATTGCGCGGGCTCAGCGTCCCCTTCATCTTAAGCGTTGACGTTGAACCCTTAAACTGTCTCCGTAGGATGCAACATTCCTCAGGACCAGCGTCTCCCCTGTGGCACGGGTGCTCTGACCCAGCCGCAGTGCCTCTCCCTGAGCTGCTGTTTTAATACGCCGCCCCCTTCATGCTACTACCCCATGGATGGTGGGTCGCACCACCAGTACACTCTCTCTCTCTCTCTCTCTCTCTCTCTCTCTCTCTCTCTCTCTCTCTCTCTCTCTCTCTCTCTCTCTCTCTCTCTCTCTCTCTCTCTCTCTCTCTCTCTCTCTCTCTCTCTCTCTCTCTCTCTCTCTCTCTCTCTCTCTCTCTCTCTCTCTCTCTCTCTCTCTCTCTCTCTCTCTCTCATGCAATTTGAAAAGGTTATTGGACACCTTGGGTCTCATTATCAATTGCCTCCTGACATGCATTACATTTTTGTTTACATGACCTTTTGACAATCTTTGTGTGTGTTTGGATGTCTACCCCAGAGTGCACCCTCGACCACCACTTTGTCTTCACCGTGCCCGCATCCCTCACCGACCCCCCTCTGTCCCCCGCCCTGCTGGCCGCCCCGGGCCACCCGTCGTGCACGCCTCAGAGGGTGACGGCCGACTACGCCTTGTTTCTGATCCCCATGGACAGCTGCGGGGCACGCAGGATTGTGGGTTTGTCGTGTGTCAATATTCCTGTGTACATACTGTGAGGCAGTATTCTATGTCTTTGGTGCGTTGCATGTGAGGTTCAGGTTCCACAGGTCCATGGCCGTGGTTTTATTTACATGTATATTTTTCAATGAATGTGAATTGAATACAGAATAGTACAGACTAGTCAATTTGATGTTGATGCAAAGTGACTATTGGCTAAATACACTATGGCGCCCTCTATAGGACAGTACCATTAATTTGCTTCCACTAAAGGCCATATTTCACTGCTACGTCAAAAGAGACCATGCAAAGACCATGTTGTGTCTCTGGGTTGCGACATGAGTCTTCACAAACGTACTGTACATAGAATCAAAAGCTCTATCTTAATGGAGAACATTTATTTACGATACATTATTCATTCACAAAGCAAATTGGTGTCCTTAAGGGTTTTTTTTTTTTTCCTCATTTGTTTAATTAAGGCATTAAGATCAATTTCCAAAAGATTTTTTTAATTCCTCTTTTTAGTCAACTTTAGCATGGGTGCCTAAACTTATGCCTACCACTGTGTATATATATATATATATATATATATATATATATATATATATATATATATATATATATGTATATGTATATGTATATATATGTATATATATATATGTATATATTATGCCTACCACTGTGTATATATATATATATATATATATATATATATATATATATATATATATATATATATATATATATATATATATATAATAAGTATTTTGGTGTAATATGGTCCTACTAAACTTCAATAGTAAAATAAGAATTACTTTTTGGCCGTTTGATGGACTGGCATTGGTCATAAATATTGAAGGGTGACCAATGAAGTAGGAATTTGAGGAATTCTCTCACTGTCTCTGAATACTCACACTGTACTCCAATAACTGGTGTCTAGCCTTGTATCAGATCCAGGTTTTTGTCTTGAGTAATGGATTGACCTGTTCCCTGTGACATGTGTTGCATCCCTCTTGACAGGTCGTTGGCAAGACGGTGATCTACATTTTGGAGATCGTCAATAAAGTAGAGTCCATTACCCTCGGCTATGGCACCATCACCAGAGACTCACCCGCCAGGTTCTGCCACTAAAACATCTCCAAATGTTTCATTCCTGTTGCAAATACCTCAGGGGATACACAGAATATTTTTGTACTGTATGACAAATCTTGATTTTTAACGACCGCTTTATTGTCATTATTGATGTTGGCTCTACATGAAGGTCAAGTGCATTGGCCCCTCTATTTTGTTTTGTGTTTGAACCCTGTGTGACCGCCACAGCAACGATTCCGTGTCGTCCCCCAGGATCCTTGTGGAGTGTCGCTACAAGCCTGGCCCCCCTTTGGTAACCACCGGTTACATGACCAAGATTCCATCCCTGGGACCTGGAATTCCAGGTCAGGGAGTGTTCGGAGTTCAGCTTCGGATCGCGAAAGGTAGGCGGACGGGAGTGTGTGTGCCGTTGTTCTTCCCTGTTCTCCAAGACATGAATCGGGGTTCTGAAAGCTGACTCGTGCCAGCTCGGGTCCCCGGGGCTTCCAACATTTTTTAGGACCCCACCCATTCTTTGATAAGCTAGATGAAGGAAATAAATTATATTTCTCGCTGCGGGGCCTGAATTCCATGTATTGAGTTGGGCACAATTCATAGAAGTGTTGAAATTTTTGGATGGATCAGACAAACAGGGTCTAAAGTACAGCCCAGTGAAAGGTCTTTCATGTTTTGTCCAACTCTGTGGGAATGTTTCTTATGGTGGCTTTCAGACACCGCTATTGAAAGCCAGCCTCTCTGGTTCCAGCCAGCGATGACATCCCTGACTTGGTCCTCTTCCCCTCCAGATGCCCAGTACAACAGCTTCCACCCCCAGTACCACATGCCCCTGCGCACGCTGCTGGGGCAGCCCCTCTATCTGGAGGTCCGTCTGGTCAACCCTCCGGACCTCCAGCTGGTGCTGCTGGTGCATTACTGCGTGGCCTACCCCCGCTCGGGAGCCGCCATGTGGGTCCTCCTCTACAAGGAGTGAGTATGTGCTGGTGTCCGTCGGGCCAGCATGGAGTGAAGTAAGACACGGTGTTAGGGGGCAGCGGGGGCGACCACATAGATTGGGATTCACTGTTCATGGTGTGTTGCTGCTTTTCTGGGTCCCCAAAGAATTGCAAAATAAACGCTGTCACCCGATTTCTATTAAATGAGCATACAGATAATGAAGTACAAGTCCTTTCTCCTAATGAAATCGACAAACTTTTTCGGGGGGGTTCTCCCTAATGTTTTCACTTGAAATCCAGTCTATGCCATGGAGCCGGCTGAGCCCCTGTGGGTTCTGTACCCAGACTGACTGGCCTTGCGCTCCCTACTCTCTGCAGTTGTCCTAACCCTTTGGATCCGGCACCACACAACGTTGTTCTCCCTTCCCCTGGGAGCCAGACCCGCAGGTTCACCATCACCACCTTCAAGTTCCTCCAGAAGGGGAAGACTTATGAGCTGGACCAAGAGGTGTGTGTGTGTGTGTGTGTGTGTGTGTGTGTGTGTGTGTGTGTGTGTGTGTGTGTGTGTGTGTGTGTGTGTGTGTGTGTGTGTGTGTGTGTGTACTTTGATGATGCTTTTAGTTGTTGAACATAATATAGGCATCTTAGAGTTTTCCATGTTACATTTGTACTGATGCACCTAGGAATGTAAGTGTCTACACCTTAGGCCATGTGTATATGCATATTTGGCAGGGTGCATTATAAACAGCCCGAGGGATTTTACGGCTGGCTTCAACATGGCTTTGCTTTCACGCCGCTTCCTTATTTGGTTTGGTGTGTGTGAGGAGCGTTGACATGGCCAAATGAACACGTCACAAATGAATGTCATTAATATTCCCTGTGTTTTTATATCACACGGCATGATTAGGCTGAACTGTGAAACGGCATGCATTTAGGAGCCGTCCAGAGATTCCACTGCTAGTACACAATGATCTGTTTGGCTTTTTGTACAGAAGACAAACTTGCAAAATTGTTTTGTACACATGGCATATTCTGAATACCAATTTTACATTGTGGATGTCGGAAAGAAAAATATCAAGTTGTTGCAATTCACATTTTTGTGACTACTTGTGCACGCTGCAGCTGGGAGTTTTTACAACCCTCTGAGGCAAAGGGTGTGTGTGCTTGTTTGTAGGTGGGTGTGTGTGCTTGTTTGTAGGTGGGTGGGTGGGTGTGTGTGCTTGTTTGTAGGCGGGTCGGTGGGTGTGTGTGTGTGTGTGCTTGTTTGTAGGTGGGTGTGGTTGTTTGTAGGCAGGTGGGTCGGTGGGTGGGTGTGTGCGCTTGTTTGTAGGCGGGTGGGTCGGTGGGTGTGTGTGCTTGTTTGTAGGTGGGTGTGGTTGTTTGTAGGCGGGTGGGTGTGTGTAGTTTGTAGGTGGGTGGGTGGTCGGGTGTGTGTGCTTGTTTGTAGACGGGCGGGTGGGTAGGTGGGTGGGTGGGTCTGGCACTCACACAACCAACGCTCTGTGGTCCCGCCCCCAGGTGTACTTCATGTGCTCCACGGAGGCCTGCGTGTCCCAGGACCAGCCCTGTGTGGAGGGGTGCGTGGGCCAGTGACCGACTCCACGGGACAATGCAGCGCCACTCGCTCATGGCTGCCAGGAGCTCAGTCACTGGGCCAACGGCGTGTCTGACTCAGCCTCCAGGAGACCCACTCCCCACTGGAAACCCAGGACGGAGTGGTAGTGGTTCAATATGACAGCGGGACAATGAGTTAGTAATGAGGAGCGTTTTGAATAATTTAGCAACACTCGCTGATCCATTTCCTGTTTGTGTGTGTTGTTTTTTTCCTTTTTAGTTTTGTTTGAAATGGAAGCAGTGTTTGAGCCGATGCTGTCCTGAGAGCTCTGGGCTCTTTAGTTAAAGCAGCACAGTACTGCCTGGACTTGGAAGTACGTTCAACTAGAAGTACACTGTAACACTGCTCCTCCTGCTCACTTTCCTTGCCAATAAAACTCAACAAAGTAAACTTAAAGGGGACATATTAGTTGTATTTTTGTTCTTTGCCTATTGCCAGTGAGTTTAATAACAGGAGGTGGCTCACTGTCAAATGGTTCATGTCGTGGACTGATTCTCACTATTTGGTCATTCAATTGGACTGTTGTGTGTTGCAAGATTCAATACAATTATCATAAAACTCATTTTACAGTGTCTCTATTGAAAAGGAGTTTCACGTGGCCAATGTATCATTTCTGACACCAACTGTATAGTCTGATATTGCGTGGTTTTTCATTGGAGAATTTGTCCACTGGGTGTCATCAAAGCAATAAAAATGGCTAAGGGCAGACAAATTTCTTGCTCCATGTTTCATACAGCTGGTTCTAATAAACCTTTTGCGTGTATATTCCTAACTACGGTGTACAATTTTTTTTTTTTGCCGTTAATTTCTAATTAATTTGTTTACTTTGGGCTGCTTTGCAAATGGAACACCTCATGCATGTCTGAATTTGTACAATTGTTTATTACATCTACCTTTTTAAAAAACATTCTGTGTATATCTTGGGGTGAAATGATTCACCAGTCGCGTGTATATATAAAAAGCACTATCTCCAACGGTAAGTGGGAAGCCAGGCCCGGCGCCCTGTGAAATGTAAGCACTGCGGCATACTGCGTTTATTTGATGGCTGCCTGGCCCTGTGTTCAAAGGAAGAGCGGAAAAAGGGAGGAGGGCACACGACGGAGAGGAACGAGGGAGGGAAGGGGAACGACTACACGAAGAAGAGGGGGGAGGGAAGAACGATTCTCTTCTGTAAGCGCACACGCCACGAGAACATATACCGGGAATCGGGGAGAGGAAAAAATAGGCGAGAGGGACTAGAGAAAACGACGGCTCCGTGCTCTTTTGTTTTGGAAATCATTTGACGCAGAGAATAAGGACTAACATGGCAGCAGAGAGCTCCTGACGAGGATTGACTTTCAGTAACCTCTTCTCTTGGCCAAAAAGTCTCGCAGAAACACAGGGAGGAAAAAGCGATCAGGGAAGACATGTTTAGGGATTTTCGTCTTGAGGTCGCGGTAGGATGTTATGCCGTTTAAGCGGCACTCTTGTGTTTAGGGTTAATAGCGATTGTGTGTCCCGCTCACGACGACCCGTTTGTTTTTGTAATTGGTTTGTTATGATCTGAAAAACCCGAGGCCTTGGGAAGCCCGAAGTAAATGCGTGTTCAGCAGCAAAACACTTGGCTGCATTATCGCCAGGCATTACGTTGTTTCTGTGTAGTTTTTGAGCAATTAGAATTTGGACACAACCGTGCTGTGGCCAAATAGTTCCGTGTCGATAATCTCTGCGATCTCGTTCACGTTGCATGATTTAATATCCCATTCATTTCGGATCTGTCAATCCGCTCGGTTCGAGGCCCCGTTGAGAAACATTGGGCAAGCTATGAACTAAAGGTTTCTGCAGCCAAGGTAATAGAATAACTTGACTCTTTGGGCTGCTTAGAGAAAGGCTTCTTCGCTGGCCAACGCACATTAGGTGGCAGGGAATACCTGACAATATTGACCAATTTAGACTTAAGACAGGTGACCTAAGAATATTTTAAATGTTAATGTCGACCGACGTAGCATCCATCATGCTGCCTGTGTCCCGGGGTCTAATGGACCGGGAGCTGGAAACAATGACTGGAGTGCACCCCAACTCGAGTGGTGCTGCAGGAGCCGTCCGAGGGATGAAACGAGGGGACCCCGAGCCCGATGCGCAGACAGCGGCCGCTCTAGTCGACTCGACCGGAGCAGAGTGCAAGCGTCCCCGTATTGACGGAATCGCGGAGGTCGGTCAGGTGAGGAAAACTACACCCACAACAAACGTTCAGCTTGGCGCTTTGATCTTTTGGTGTGGGAAGAACATCATGCATAATCTGGCTTTCAATGCGTTGCTGAGTCTAAAAGACCTATACTCAAATCGGTTATTTGAATCAACGCCTGGGTCAATCAGGAGATCCCTTTTGCATTTGTATTTGTTAATTGCTCTACTTAATTAGCCCGATGGGGTGACCGCGACAGACAATAATGCGGGTTGACTCACGATAGCCTCGGCTCAGGGCTCGCGAGGGCTATTAGTCTTTTCTGCCAATGCGATAGAAAACATTACAGCACGCACCGTAACGCTGATGATTAACGTACAGCTCCAAAATGCAAGCTTTTTAGGTTTGAATTGTGCTCTTAAATATGTAGCGTGGACAGTCATTAGAAGGCTAAGTGACCTAAGTCCAGGCGCCTCGTTTCTGCCGATAAATAATTTTGTAGAATGAGAGAAATCCCATTCTGATTCCGGGATCTTTTTTTTTTGCAGACTAGCTTTTTCTGGCCAATCGACAGCCAGTTGTCATCCACGTACCCTGTGGATATTATCACATTAATAAACGGGACTTTCAACCTGGGAGCCCATTAAAACATGCTTGAACGGGCTTAAGAGGGAGGAGCAGAGCGGTTTATTTCGAAGTTTAGACTAGGCCAGCATGAAATAACAAATCTTGCACATTGAGGCATGAATTATCAATGGAGGTCTTCCATCAAGTTTCAACTGTCAGAAGTTGAATGGTGCGGATTCAATCTTAGGCTGTCACTTTATGTCTTACCTACCCACCGTTTTATCTTTGGGTAATCGTTTGGGGATTTGTATCTTAATTGGTAACAAACGTTGTCTTTATGCTAGGAACCCTTTTGTCAGAATCGTGTGAATGCCATTTGTCGTCAAATGGAAATTGCTGTAGGTCTTTGGCTCCTATGTGACCTTCGAGAGGTGTGTGTGTGTGTGTGTGTGTGTGTGTGTGTGTGTGTGTGTGTGTGTGTGATGTAAACAGAAGCCCCTCCCCTCTACAATGTGCTACCCTATATAGTACAGTTCAACTTTATTGTAAGCCCCAAAATGCTGCAGTCGTTTACATTGCTTGAGCTACATTCGGGAAATGCCTTTACCTATTTTTCCCATTTCTGTCAACAAGAATCGATTTCCCCCCTTTAGTGATCATCAAATGGTTCCATTATTTCGTAAATGCTGTGGTCAGGGTATGGAAACGCACTAGACATTGCTGCAGGTTTAAGAGTGCCATGGGAAGAGAGACACGTCATAAGCAGAGGTAATGGAGACGGAGTGGTGTATTCACTGCTCTCCTGTACGGGCAGAACTAATGGCCTGCTGCTGTACTCTGAATTTGCTGCCGTAAGGGGTGGCTAAGACACAGAAAGAGATGGACAGGCTTCGGAGCGTAATGCACATGGTCATAGGAAAGTGTGTTTGTGTGTGTGTGAGAGAGAGAGAGAGAGAGTGATGCACAGATCAATAGCATCAGCAGCAGCCTAAAATGTATTGACCATCAGATGGATGAAACGGCCGGAAATGAGCAGGGGGGGCAGTGGGGGGAGGGTGTCTGATGTGCTGCCCCCCCCCCCCCCCCCTCCTCAGTCAGGAACAGATTTGCCCTATCAATGGCCGTAAAGAGGCTTTGTTTGGGACTAAAAGGATCACAGCTCGTACGGTTAGGGGGGGGCAGCATTAGAACTACCCTGATCCCCAGATCCTTATCTAAGGGAGAGGATTAATGCAACACACACACACACACACACACACACACACACACACACACACACACACACACACACACACACACACACACACACACACACACACACACACTCTCTCGATCTGTTTCTGGCATAATGCAGACTGCACCACAATATGGTTCAGCAATATGCGTCTTTGTGTGGACCATATGCAGGGTACATGTTGGATCACAGAGGCTAAAGCTGAACATTCAGAAATTCTGCCCTCTGCCTCGGTTCTGTACACACACACACACACACACACACACACACACACACACACACACACACACACACACACACACACCAGAGAAGATGATAAAGCCCCCATACAAGTGGTGTATATAAATGTAGTGACACATTTATCACCCCCCCTCACCCAGTGACCCCATTAATAATCCGGCAGTAAATTAGGTTGAGTGACACAAACCTTAATAAATGCACCCTGCCCAGTGGAGCTGGTTTCCTAGAGAGCTGAGTGATGGAATGGCGGCGTTGAACACCATATATATTTATTTTGACCCTATGAAAACCTCTCGTCAAGCCTCCTTCTGGTGTCATGGGTGGGTTGGGGCCCTGTTGTTCTGCTGACCGTTGCAGGTAACCTGTGAACTGTGCCTCGGGGACAGTGCGTCGCAGAGATGCGCTGCTAATTAGCAATCATAAACCCCCACGCTGCAGCCCCAATAACGTTGGGTCTCTTGGGTCACGTGACCAATGACACCGGCGACCCTCCCTCCCAGCTCCTGGGGTTACGATCCAGTAGATCACAGGGGGGAGGGGATTTCTGTTTCCCGAATTAAATGCCTTTTTTTTAAATGTATTTTATGAATGCTTTCAGCAGATGAGGAATACGTTAAGCCACGTTCCGGTACGCTCCACCTATTACCTGAAAGCCACACATAAATAAAAGCAATAAAGCCCTGCCAATGCAACACCATAGAGTTTACGACTGCTTAAAGGATTTGACCGCAACACAGACACCCACGAGAATATGTTCTGTATCGGTCTAAGCCATCCGATACTACAAAATCCACACGAGAATCAAGTGGTCCTTTTCCTCCAGCGCTGTTGGGTGTTTTGTCAGTCTCGTTTAAATTCCTGCACTTCACTCTGAAAGCTAAGTGGAGGTATTTTCTCTCCCTCTCCCTCCCTCTCTCTCTTGGAAGGGAATTCATAGCAATCCACGCAGGCACGCACGCGCGAGGGCTGAGTGTCTCGCTCGTTGCAGAGAGTCCTATGCGGAGAGGCAGCTTTCAGCTCTGATTTCTGAGCTGCGCGCTGAGCCGCGCCGTAGCCCTGCTGCGGATCCCCGCTGCGTATCCCCCGGCGCCACACTGCAGGCTGGAGGAAGCCTGGGCCTCCTCACCTAATACGGTCCTGCCTGCGGCGACAGCAGCGCCCAGAACAAATGACTCATCCTGGACGTTTATGTAGATGGGTACCCCCCCCCACCCCACCCACCCATGCACGCTACCCCATCCTGTCCCCACAACGCCGCAACCCCCATCTCTCTCTCTCTCTCTCTCTCTCTCTCTCTCTCTCTCTCTCTCTCTCTCTCTCTCTCTCTCTCTCTCTTCCCCCACCCCGTCACTCTCATCTCTAGCCCAGCGATGACACAAAATTGGAAAGTCAGCAGGAAGAAGAAACAAAATGGCATTACTCCCTGGCTGGGTGGAGCGTGGGGTCGATCGTTCTGTGCAGTCCTGTCTTCGTTTATTTCAATGCAGCTTTCTGCTGCCCTTTTTGAAGGACGCTCTGTTGACTAAATGACGGGGGGGGAGACTCGGGAGGGCGAAGGGAGGCTGTGTTAAAGTATGTCAGACTGTCTTGAGGGCGGTGAGGTCATTGTGCTTTCCTCATGTCTACCAGGGACCCCCTCCGCCTCCCCCTCCCCCTCCGCCTGCAGCTACTGCCGAATTTCATTCTGCTGTGCTGTCCACAAGAAAATGTCGGGGACATACCGGTAACAAGAAGATTTCGGACGCGCGGTCCGATAAGCTTTATCTTTCAAAGCGGTCGTACGAGTGTGTCTCTCCCCCCACTCCCCACCCCCCCCCCCCTTGCTCCCTATCTGCCGGGTAGCGGCGGCCCTCCAGAGATGAAGGGTGGCCGGGCTTAGCGTGCAGCGTCGGGGGGTTGTGAAGTGCATGGAGAGTAAATACACTTGAGCCCCAGTGACTGACGGGGTCGTGGTTTAGCACTCAAGTGCTTGTTGGACGGATCGGATTCACATCCTCCGGTGTGCTGGCCGCGGCCCGTCCAGCGGCGGTGCTTTCACCGGAAGGAGCGTGCGCGCGTGGGGGGCTTTTGTTTATTTGCGTCCGTCGAGCTGGATTCATGCGGTCCGCGTGTCGACGGCTCGGCTCGGCTCCGCTTCCCCCCCCCCCCCCCCCCGAACTGGGTAACCGTGCCGACTATGTGCACGTAGCATGCGCTGGGACTGCGCACGCTCCCGGTAACAAAATGGACGCTGGTTTTAAAGAGAGGTTGTGCGATGGGGTCTGTTGTTACAATGATTTATGTTTTGAGTGAAAGAATATTAAAAAACTGCCAAATGGCATTGAGCTCTGAGTGATTCCGCAGTTTTCTTTCCTAATGAACATTCATCTTTTTGTTCTTGTTCGATCCTCAGGGATTGACCCCAAGTGTAGCATGAATACAACCGCGCGAGTGTGACCGGCACAAGTCCCCAGTGGTCCTCGAAATGTGAAAAGTGTGTCCGAGCCTTTAAAGGGTCATAGGGCGTTACAATGCCCCCCCCCCAACTTTAGATGAGGGGCCTACCGCCTCTAACCCTTGACTCCCCAACCCCCAAGCCATCCAAAGGGCACGGAAACCCCTTAGTGGGCCCGCCCTCTTTAGGACCCCAAGGAAATGCAATGTCCATACAAAGTAGAGGGCCGAAAATAACCGTTGTGAAGAAAAGAGATGATTCTTCCTTTTTTAAAATTGAGATTTTTCCGTGCTGAAACACCCACACTGTCGTTTTTGGAGACGTGTGTGTGTGTGTGTGTGTGTGTGTGTGTGTGTGTGTGTGTGTGTGTGGACTTATGCACTCACTCAAGTACGCTCACATACTCAATGACACACGCATGCGCGGATGTGCTTGCACTGAAACAGCTGATAGTGTCCTTTTTTTTGTGTGGAGGTGTGTGTGTTCCTCGTCCATCCAGCCCTATCTCTTTTTGTCACCCCCTAGTGCACTCCCCCCTCCCCCTGGTACCACCATCTGCTGACTTCAAGTCATCTTGTTACTTTCTCTTGATTGCTTCCTCTGTCTTCCCCCCCTGCAGTTAATTCTGTCCGCGTTTCCCTTCCCCTCCGCAGCCAATAATAGAATACACCTGATTCATCACCATTGGAAGAAATAAATAAAAAAAACGAACCCCGGATTGATTATCGTTGGAGAACTGTTATTGGTTTTTTTTCTAACCAATCACAGAAGTGCAACATTTGTCCGCCCATCTCAATCTAGCCAATCAGCTGAAACCACCTTCGAACAGACAGTGTGGTTGGAAGGGCCATTCCCATGCATCACCAGAGAGGCCCCTCCCTCCTAAGCATTATGTCTATAGTGGATATGTGTTGCGTGAGCATAACTCTCCACCCCCGTCTCTCTCTCTCTCTCTCTCTCTCTCTGTGTCTCTCCCTGTCTCACTCTCTCTCTCTCCCTGTCTCTCTCTCTCCCTGTCTCTCTCCCTTTCCCTGACTCTCTCTCTGCTCCTTAAGCAAGCGAGGCGCATGACTCCGCTCATGTATGAGTCATTGTCTCCGTCTCCGTACTTATTTTTTACCCTTTTTTTTCCTTCCAGGACTTCTGTTAGTCCAGGCAATAGTTTCACTCCCGGCG
This sequence comes from Micromesistius poutassou, assembly GCF_964030765.1. Taxonomy (NCBI): domain Eukaryota; kingdom Metazoa; phylum Chordata; class Actinopteri; order Gadiformes; family Gadidae; genus Micromesistius; species Micromesistius poutassou. Next base: position 6,843,895 of record NC_140273.1, on the reverse strand, counting down.
GGCTCCAGAAGGCCTTTTTTGTTTCATTTTTTTGTGATTCTTCTTTATCAGATTTTTATTTTTAACAGCACCCCCCAAAACCTTTGCTACTTCAGCATTTTTGTCAAATTGAATTATATTTTTGCTTGGGAACCATCATTTGGGACACAATGTACCGTCAGCTGCAGTGCACTCAAGAGTTGGCCTTTGCAGTAAAATAGGAGCGATACTTAATTCATGTTAGCCTAACCTCTAAAAGGGGGGGATTAATATTTGATTGCTTCCACATCCTAAAAGCTGCTAGTAGAAGGTTTTATTTATTCATTTGAATCTTACGTAAACTCTCTTTTCTTTTAAATCACTCTCAAACTTAGTCTTTCTTCAAAGCACTTGTGTATTAAGGAGGGTGGCCTTTGGGGATGGGAGGTATACGGCTACAATGGCAATCAGGAGAATTCAAGCTGGGATGCGCGCAGAGCTAAGTGTTCCCCCTGGGGACCAGGGACATTGGTTCCAGATGAAAAGCGGATAAGACTGGCTGGGACAGGGGATAGGGGATGGGGGGGGATGCTGTTACTCAGAGAGATACGCAGCCAGAGACGAGCCAATATGTTTTCTCCACCGTCATTGTGCATGCTAATGGCTTTAATGGACCACATTAGCATTAATGCGGGGACAAAATGTTATGAATCTTGAGTACGCACCGATTAAAAACTCAGCAGGTTTTCTGAAGTTGTCAAATTAATTTCCGAGAGAGGTGACACACACACACACACACACACACACACACACACACACACACACACACACACACACACACACACACTCTAACTACATAATATTCCTAATTACAACTACACGATTACAACCACGTGAAACCACAACTATTGCGTGGAGTGGCCCGTGTTCTCCACACACTACTGCGGAGCCCCGTCCCCGCGCGCTGTATTCATCCTCCCGCGCGAGCGCTCGGTCGCGGTCCGTCCGCTCCGTCTCCTGCCGCGGTGACGACGGCAAGCGGCCAGGCGATTGGACATCGCTGACTGGAAGGCGATCAGAAGCCGGTCGGTGGCTGAATTAATTGGATTAGGAGGCAGTTTATAACGCAACGCTTGACAAGAACAGCGAGGCGCTACAGCAGGCACAGGCGGCACGATGAGAGAGAGAGAGAGAGAGAGAGAGTCCCTGTAGCGGCTGTATGTAGGGACACTTAGGCCTATAGGAAAAGTGCCTGTGCTCATTTTTGCATAACAAATTAAAGGCATTGTTTATAATAACATCTGCACTCCTCTTTTACAGAACAACGAACCCTTGACTCTTGGTTACCATGGCTACCCAACTCACAGTCAGGTAAGGCTACCTGACACACACACACACCGTAACACACGATTTATGATTGTCATCATAAATCTATGTATTATTATTTTTGTAACCAGTAATATTCACAATGAACATAGAGTGAGGGTGTGTTTGTGTGTGTTTTGACAGCTAGACGCACCAACAACAGGGCCAGGCTTTGGATCATTTGATTTATGTAAACCACAAGGTGGAGATGTTAGTTTATTTTCATGTGCAGAAGGAGACATGATTACGAGTCCTGGAGCCACTCCCTCCGTTGTGCTTGTGTTTAACACCTTCCTGTAGGCTTTCTACTGCCTATTAGCCCGCAGATGTATTCGCTGGGTGATATTATCCTACATACTCCACTGGTGATCTTAGCCTTTTGATATTAGCCAGGTCTTATTAGCCTGTTGTTTTTAGCCTGTCGATAATAGCCTGGGGATATTAGTATTGCCTATATTAGATTGGTGATATTTGCTGTGCCTTTACTGGCTTAATGATATTATCCTTGCATATTAGCCTGGTGGTATTAGCCTGGTGATATTAGCCTGGTGATATTAGCTTGGTGGTATTAGCCTGGTGATATTAGCCTGGTGGTATTAGCCACTTGGTGACTTGTGACTTTAGCCTGGTCGTGTTAGCACGGACATACATGTCTGTTGATGTTAGCCCGGTGATATTAGCCGTCCCTATTAGCCGTGTGATATTAGCCCGGTGTTGTCATGAGTGCTCAGTTTGTGTGGCTAATCCCTGGATCATCCGCCATTCAGCCACTCAGCCCCTCCAGCTCTGACCATAATCTCCCCGTCCCCACCCCCACCGCCCCCGTCCCTCTTTCATCTCTCTGGAGACTGCGAGTGCATTATTCAACGTCCTCCCACCGAGTGTATCTGCCCTTAATTTGTGTGTTTTCACTCTGGGCGGCCGCGTGTACCATTCACCCCCCAAGCCTTTTCATTGGTCGAACAGGCAGTGAACTGGGTCCCACACTGAAGCGGCCCACCGGAGACAGAGGGGTCCACCACCTATTGTTACCGCCTTGTTTCTCCATGGGGGTGTGGGGGGGGGTGGGGGT
>NC_140273.1:6739086-6841300 GCF_964030765.1 Micromesistius poutassou | reverse complement strand
AGTGAGGTCTATGAACTACACATATTTAAATAAAAGAAAAAATGAGGTGAGGTTTGAATTGATAATTTTTTAATCGCTTTAGAAAGATATTTTATTTTGAAACTATTCCATATTATACTTTTATGAAGTCAGAGGAGATTATCATGAAGCCAGAAGAGCTACTAAAAGGGGCACTGTTTATTTCAATGTTCCAAAGTAAAGATAATCTGTAGGGTAATCTGTAGTTTCTATATGCTGTATAATTTTGTATTCTACTATACTATACTATAACCTATTAACATTAGGTTTAATATATCTTAAGTTTAACAATACTTGCAGTAATAAATAAAGTAGATAACGGCCAAGCATCAAGACACTGTTTTTTCAATTAATCGTGCCTTTCAAATGTTACCGTTGCTGTTGGCAACAGTTAGCGTCACCTTCGATTCGTTAGCAGCTTTAGCTCGCGGTGCTAGCTGTAACAGCTAAGTAACGAGCCGTACTGCGGCTCCTTCGAGGTGCCTCAAGAACGGCTAACGGCGCGTCGCTTTAAACTCTCACGCGGTGCTCCTTTTAATACCGTGAGACGGGAAATGAGATCCATAAAGTACAGCGGAGGAAATGGCAGCCGACAGCAGCAGGGGAGCGGGCTGACAGACGGCCCAGGGAGCGTAATGGAGGGCAGGGCGCCCTGATATCCACTTACACCTTGTCAATTCAGACCCCTTCCAGCAAGCTCCCGGAAACCGTTTCACCTGTGGCATGCTAACTGAATCAATGTCGGCATGCAGACATACTTACAAGGCTTACCCTCCACCCCCCCCCCTGCCCCCGAACCCCACATCCTCCACTTTTTATTTATTTATCTGTCTACATCTTTTATCTTGCCTCCTTCGATCCTCCTAGAACCTTAAACTCAATTATTTATTTCCTCCTGACTCCTTTCTACTCTGCACTCATCTTTCTTTATTTAGTCTACCCCCCCCCCCCCCCCCCCCCCCAGTAGCCAGTGAGTGGTGGTGATGCTGAATGCGGGGGGGGGGGGGGGGGGGCGTGGCCTGAATGCCCTCTCTAGGGTTAGCCTGCAGTGCTCTCTCTGTGTGTGTGTGTGTGTGTGTGTGTGTGTGTGTTGTGTGTGTGTGTGTGTGTGTGTTGTGTGTGTGTGTGTGTGTGTGTGTGTGTGTGTGTGTGTGTGTGTGTGTGTGTGTGTGTGTGCGTGCGCTCTCTCTCTCCTCTCTCTATAGCTGCGTTTGGCCTCGTGTACACTTTGACCTCCAGAGTTCTGGGGTGCATGATGCGTGTTTAGTTGCGTGGCCGCTGGCTAGCGTGAGCTAGCGTGTTAAGGTGCGCGTGCCTGTTTTTGTGTGTGTGTGTGTGTTTCCTTTTCCTCCTCTTTTTTTTTGTTGGGGGGGGTCCCGATCCTGACGGGTGAGACGCTCCCTCCCCCCCCCTCCCTACCTTCCATCTACACTGTGTCTCTCCATCAGCTGTCCATCCGGCACCTCAGTGTGACCCGATGGCCTCAGCCTCCCCGTTCTCCTCCACGGAATGTGGTCCTTTGGTTGTGGTTTTCGCAAGGGGAACAGGGGGGCGGGGGCTTCAGTATGAGGTTATGATTGATCTCTTCCTCCGTGCCCAACAACAACCACCACAACAAATTCAACCCCACTTTTGTCCATCTTGGATGCGTGCAAAGCCATTAAAAAAAACCCTGGTGTGTACTAGTGCTAGTGTTGGAGGTGGAGGGAGAGACGAACACAGAGCCTGAGCTACGTGTCGCGTGAATGCCTCTGCTGCACCACAGTAGCCGGTGTCTACTGACTTGTCTGCTTGTTAATCTGTTGGCTCTCTTCTTCTTCTTCTTCTTCCCCCCCCCCCCTCCTCCCAATGTAACCCCTAAGATCTGCTCACTGACCGTCCGCTGGCACATTTAGCGCATGTGATGCACCGCAGCGCACGGAAACGAAGGAAAACTAACGAGACTCTCTTTTTCTTTTTTTTTCCCTTTTTTGTTCTTCATCTCTCCTTTCAATTATATCCTCTCTACCTCTGTTCACTGTCTCTCGCGCTGCATCGCTCCCTGTCGTTTCTTTACGTCTCTACTCTCTCTCTCTCTCTCTCTCTCTCTCTCTCTCTCTCTCTCTCGTCTCTCTCTTCTCGTCATCTCTCTCTCTCTCTCTCTCTCTCCTCTCTCTCTCTCTCTCTCTCTCTCTCTCTCTCTCTCTCTCTCTCTCTCTCTCTCTCTCTTTCTCTCTCTGTCTTTCTCTCTCCTTGTCTCTGCGTCCATCCATCCCTCTCAATCTCTGCATCTCTTTTTCTCTGTCTCTCTGTCTCTCTCTCTGTTTCTCTTTTTCTCTGTCTCTCTGTCTCTCTCTCTGTTTGTCTCTTTCTCTCCTTCTCTGCATCCCTCTTTTTTCTGCATATCTCTCTCCAATCTTCCCTCTGCATCTCTGTCCCTCTCTGTCTCTCTACGGGCCCCTCAGGGCGGCTACGCAGCGTACCGCTACGCCCAGCCGACAGCCGTAGCAGCCCCCTCAGCGGCGGCGGCAGCTGCCGCGGCAGCAGCCTACAGCGACAGGTGAGTCAGCCCGCAACACGGTGAGCATTAGCCTAGCGTTGACCCTCTCAACCAACAGGGAAGGATCCAGGAGATAGCCGTGTGCTTTGTGTCGACAGAATAAGGACATTCCTCACGGAGCCAGCCTGACTAAGGGGACCTATTGCACAAATTTGACTACTTTTTTTCCGAGTTAGTTGGCTAAACATTTCAGACGGTGGAAAGTTTGAATCCGAAACCTGCCGCGTCTCTCCGTCGTCCCGCAGTGAATAAGCCATCGGGAACGTTTGGCTGATTTTGAGTTGAGCCAGACGGGACGTAGCTAATGGTTCTCCCCAGCCAAGCACTTCCTGGACTATAAAATGAGCTAGACTCTAGCGACGGTACTTTGCACAGATGTCGTGGACCGAGCCCAAATGGAAGCAGAAGCGCCGCTCCGCTGCACAGCTCCCCCAAAGCGCCTATCAACGAGGAGAGAGCAGTTGGCAGGAAACGCTCACTGAGACCACAGGCTATCATTTCAGGGATGGAAATCACACAACCACCATTTACACCTTACTATGCGTTTCAGAATCATTGTTTGGAAGATGTTTTTAATGATAAAAGCGCTAACATGTACGGTTTTATTAAAAAGGGGTAAAAGCTCCCAACAGGAAGGCTATTCTAGTGGGACTTGGCTTCTCTCTCGCTGGAGTTGTCTGCTCTCTAGAGTCAAACCACTTCCTAGCATCCTGGCCTGGTGTAGCTCCGTGAATTCCACACCACACTTTGGATCCATGCTGGAGCAAACAGCCTGATTGTGAAATGTGATTGTGAATGGATTGTGAAAGACTTGTATAGATGGTGGAACATGTTGATTTTATTTATAAGCTGACGTCTCTCCGTCTCCCAGCTATGGACGGGTTTACACTGCGGACCCCTACCACGCCGCCCTCGCTCCCGCGGCCTACGGCGTCGGAGCCATGGTAGGACGACGCACACTTACACACACACACATGCGCACACACACACACTCTCGCTCACTCACTCGCTTACTTACCCCCCTCACTCGCTCACACACTCACTTCGCTCACTCGCTCACTATAGACATTATTATCGTGTGTGTGTGTGTGTGTGTGTGTTCATTTTTCTGCCAGTATTGTGTAATGGTCTGGTATTTATTTTTAATCCAAAGATGTTGTGTGATCCTTCCCAGGCCACTCTCTACCGGGGAGGCTACAGTAGATTTGCTCCCTACTAAGGACCCTACATTTCCTTGGAGCATTCCCCCCCCCCCCTCCCCCTCTTCTTCCATCCGGCTCTCTGAAAGAGCCCCCTCTGTTGGTTCGGAGGAGGACTGCACCCTGTATACAGAGATAGTTCTGATCCCACTCCAGCGAGATCCCACCCTTTTTTTCTCTTTTTTTATTACACTACAACAAATAAGGAATGCTAAGACTAATGGATGGCCTTGACCTAAAAAGAAAAAAAAAGAACCAAGATGGCCGCCTACTTTATTGCACGGCTGTATTATAGAATCCCTCCATTACGCCGCCCCCCCCACATCCCCCCCGTCCCCCCGTCCCCCCCGCCCCCGACACTGAGCAGCACAAGACATGGGAGCCGACCCAGACGATCTTCCAGAAGCTCTTAACTCATGCATGGATAACTGACATTCGAACAGCTGTCACCCAAGTAAACAAACGAGCCAAGTATACCGTGCAGCGACACAACACCACCGGAAACATTGGGGGGGCAGGGGGCGGGTCCGATTAGGAATTAGGAGACGGTTGGTATTTTGTTGAAGAGAAAAACGAAAAAAACCGCATCAACCATTTAAAAGCCGGAAAAAAAAAAACCAGGATCGGGGGACTGGTCTGATTGAGCGGAGTGGAGTTTTGGTTTGTTTGCTGCGCGTGCTGAAAAAGAGGAGCGGGGATGGCGGCTGCTGTGATGCGTTATAAGCTAGACATCACTTCAGCGAGGCTAGGAGAGGCGGGGCTTACTTCAGATGTACCTTACCTCGTTTTCTTAGTGTTTGGACATGTGAACCTTTAAACTTTAAATTGTTACAATATGCAATTAAATTAGTTTAGACATGAGAAAAAAAATATTATTACCAAATTATGATTATCGTTCTTTATAATGATTTAATGATTATTATAAACTTTTTTTTTTTGTATCATGACCATGTGGTTTTGGCTTGGACTCTTTATGACATGGCGTTGATTCACCTGGCTGGAATGAGTCTCATTGCACTCATTATGTGATAAACTACAACGACAACCTAGATCCAAACGAGAGCACAGAGCAGGAGGTCGAGTGGGTCATCTCACCGGTGTACCCCCCCTCCCACGCCTCAGATCCAGTCACCAGGCTGCCATGACAACACTACAAACTTTAAAACACTAGTCAATTACCTCGCCTAAATTCTAGGAGGATTTGGTTTATTCATGTTCCAAATCATTGAATAATCTTCCCTATAATCCCCACAGGAAGGCAAGGGGGATACACCCTTTTTTTATTGATTCCTTCATGGAAAAAAAGGAAATGTATTATTTGAAATCTCCAAAATGCTCAGTCTTTTTAATAGAGCAAGAAAACACGCAAAAATGAGTCTTCCTGAGGAGAAACAGTTGAGAAACTGACAGTAGTTGTTACACACGAAAGAGTCAACAAGCGGATCGAAAGTAAATATTCTTCATAATTCTCTATTCTAAATCCTATTCCCAAATGTGGTTGTTTTGCCTTTTTGGTTTTATTTGGTTCCAAAGATTTGTAGGATGCACACTTTGTTTCTGCTTGTGTATTATTAATATATTCTTTATTCTTATATTATGATCCTGATCCTTGGTAATCGAATTGCTGTCTTGTTACTATTATTCTACTTTTTATTTAAAGGATGCTCCTATACTCGTGTGAGTTAAACTTTACTCTCAAACGTTTGTCCTTTACCTGAAGGGACAGAGAAGCGATGGAGACCAGGAACGCATGTTGCAATGCAGAGTTCACAGATTTTTGTTTGTTTTGGATCTTTTATTTTCTTTTGTCATATAGTCAGAACAGGCCTCTCATCTGTTTCTGGATTACATGTTATTTAATGACTTGCTCTGGTATTATATGAGGTTAATTTGTATTTCAGAATATGCAGAAATAGCTAAAATAAAAATAAAAACTTGTGTCTGTAGTTTACAGGTGACCGAGCCCTTTGGAGATGAATGAACAGAGGCCTGTGGCACTTCTCAAGGGTTAAGCAAATTGTGTTTTGATTTTAGTTTATATGATTTTTGTTTTGTTTTTATATTAGTGTTTTAACATGGCTCCTTACATTTCAGTGCTGAAAAAAAAATTTTTTAGCCAGCTATAGGCACGTTTGGCTTAAATATCGCAAAGTGTTAGAATTTAAAGTTAATATTTCAACGTGGTGGAGAAAAATAAACTGTTGGTCGTGGTTTAAGAACCACAAACCCGTGTTTGAAATGCTGCAGCTAATTCTGAAATCGTTTGTCCGTTTCTTCCATTTCAATCCCCACCAAGCTAAGACGGCTTGGATAAAGTCTTTGCTGTAGTTGGTTTGCAGCTGGCTTTTGTTCAACACGTTTTGTTGTTTTTTTTTGCTTGACTTTTTAATATTTACATATTACTATAGAATGTGCTCGGAAAATAATATCTCCTTTTTTTAGTTTTTCTTGAAGGAAACCTAGCCAAAGATGCTAATTGTCCCTTCACCTTCTTGTTCTAAACTTGAGAAGTGCTACAACAAAAAAAATTATATACAAAGATGGACTTTTCTAACCATTGGAGGCATGGACAACCAGCATGAGCGATACGTGTCGAGTTTGAAAATTGTTTTGCATGACCTTGTGTATTTTCAGACTCTGAGCAGTGCACAGTTGCATTCTTTTTGACCACTTAACGATACGGAGCTAGCCATTTTGACGCTGATTGCTAGGAGACTAGCGCACAGCTACGAAGAGCACAGTGCTGTTTTGCAACAAAAAAAAGACCCACTGACAGACTAAATGGCTGCTCCAAAAGAGCATGGGGGATATTCAGTCTGCAGTCATGGTTTTATTCTCATTGTATCGTATTAGCTGTGTGGTCATCTATCCATGCTATGGTTTTTGATGGTTTCCCTCTTATTTTCCCTGACTGCCATTGTTTTGTTATTGAATGTCCATATAAAATGTTTTATATAAAAATGTTTTGTTGTGATTCAGCTTCACACTTGTTTTTATTTCTGTAATCCATATATTTAGAAAGCGTGTACATTATTATATATTTTATATTTGTTGCTTTGCTTTTTTTCACAAATCAAGATCCCGTTATTTCAATATTGTGTTTTTTTTTATAAGGTGCAGATGTAAGCTGCCTTCTAGCATAAGCTATTTTGTTGGTCATTTTTCTCAGAAATAATAAATCAATCCAGTATCACAACATTGGTCCACCTATGATATGATAAGGACAATTTTGAACAAGGGGTTTCTTGGGAAAATATTGACATTTATTTACTAAATGTTTACTTTTTGCCACAATCTACAAAATGTACAAGCATGCATAAAAATACCATCTTAAAACTTTCACACATGAATAATCTCGCCGGACGGGGTTGAACGGTAATGTCAGATTAAAGGCAGGAGAGGAGAGAAGACGCTGGCTGAGCTTTAACCACAGTTGTCAAACCTTCGTGAATACAATGGAAAAACACCAGCACTTATCCAAGTGTGAGAGCGTGACAATCCCCATAGACATCCCTGTCACTTTTAATATACATCAAAACTGTTGTCAAGACAAAAGTTAAAACGGGGCAAAAAAGGGATTTTGTGCAAACTGTATCAGAGATCTACAGTTCTTCTGAATCTGTAGACGGCCATATATTGTGTGTATAAACAGACTCTAGGTTGACAGACGAGGGAGTTTTTAATTCAAAGACGAGCAGAGGAAAGCGGCAGCGGGTCTGGATGGCACGGGAGGGGGTACTAGACGATTCCGTATTTGGCCAGGTCACCGAGCTCCAAGTCCCCGTAGGCTTCCCATGGGCACACCACCGTGATGTCAGTGCCAAGACCCTCCATGCCGGGGATGTCGTCCCCGAATCTGATTGGACGAAGCCAAGAGTGATGTCATCGTGAGTAGACTAGATGGTCATTGGATAAGATTGACATCCCGTATAGATGAGAAAAAAGGAGATGGAGAGGGAGATAGAGGGGAGACGGCGGGAGACAGAGCGACGGTAGAGCCTGCTCACCCCTTCTGGCCAGGCTTGGGGGCGCGGCTCTTGAAGGTACGAGTGGACCTCTGCTTGAACTTTGGAGGAGCCTTCTTCTCGGCCGGGTCTGCCATTTTATGCTAAAAAAAAAATTGACAATCAAAAATCGAATACAGGTCTATTTGTTTTGTTAACATGTCAGCTGTTTTTGTTGCTTTGGATGTATCCCTCCTTTTCTGTAAACTTAACTCTGATGTACGTACAACCACCCCTCTTAACACCTTCCCCACCCCCACCGACCCTCCCTCAACTGCTGCCCAAATCCTTTCAGATTAGGAGAAATAACTGAACAGAATGGTCACATAGCTGGACCTGGGCACACAAACACAAACACAAACACATTAGGCCAACCCTGGTGTAAAATTAGCCGAATGATCCTATTCTATTTTGGGCTTTAAAGAGGATAAGTCTTGGCCAGGTTACAGCCTGCATACAGGGTCACCACATGAGGTGACCCTGTATGCTGACTCCTGCCAAAGGAGTCAGCCAGTTATGCAGTTGATCTGAATAACGAGTGGCTTGTGTAAGTCCTAAACCCCTGGTGTAAGGAGATTCCCTCTCAAGCCACACATTTGATGTTAATCCGCTTGCAATCCAATTAACCTTCTGACTTCCCTTGCCCCCACGCACACAGGCCCGAGCACACACGTAAACACACACACACACACACGCTGTAGCCTCTCATAATGTTTCACTTCTGAACACACTGCAGAATGTAAATGGTTATTGGCTGAAATCATTGAATTATGAATCACTATACTGAAAAAGTGATTGTCAGATATTACGGAAACAACAATGATTTCCACCATTCTTTCTTCAGTAGAGATCTCTGGCTGGTTCCAGTCGGTGGATGGCTTTCATTTGTTAAACACCTCATAGTTCAAATAAGTTTTAAACAGGAGTGAAAGTTGCAGTACAAAGGTTTAAAACACATTTCAAAGAAAGAGCTGGAAATGTCAGAGGAGGCTTCTTGAGACATCTTTACACTAATTTTCCTCTCACCATCTAATAATTTACAAAAGGCCAAATCGTCTTTGGCTCCTTCTGATCCTGATTTGATTCAGAACACTGAAGCCTATAATCCAGAAAACTGAACCCAGAAAATATGAATAATCACGAATAATTTCATATGACCTATTTCTATGATGCAGCGTTTTTCCACAAATACCATACTGGTACACAGTAAGTTTATTTTTCCCTCTGTCACATGCAATATTCACCCAGTAAAGCTCATGATTGTCAAAGTGAAAGTGTGTGTCCTACCTGTTCTTGTGGAAGGTCTCCAGTGGACTTGCGGTGGCTCCCAGATCAACTTCCTGTTTGGGTCTCCCAGGCTTCTGTCCTGTCTCCTTATATAGCGTGCATGTTCACCATGCTAAACTACCCCCACTTCAAATGTCCTCCTCTCACCTTGACCCGCCCACCCCTCCCCCCACACACACATCCCCCCACTCCCACACACACACAAACACACACCCCCACAGCATCAGATTAACTTCATACACACTGCTTACATGCAAGGAAAGAGCAGAACCACCACTCTGACTTAAGACCATTACTGGAGGGGGCAGCTATAATAAACCACACAGGGGACTGAGAATCATTATCCTTTTTGGACATAAAGCAAAAACATAAGCGGTAAATAATGAAGTAAATCCTGATTTGATCATAATAGGATGCAATGAGAATACAATTATGGAGGGAGGGAGTATACCCCATGTTGTTTTGGGAGCAGTAGGCTATGTCCTTTTTGGTATCAAAATGCATGGAGACTACTGCTAGTATCTAAGCATCAGCATACAAATGGCTATTTAGGCAAATGGCTATCCCTGACTGAAGCTGTGCATTGGTGGTGGTGGTGAAGGAAGTGTATTTATCCATGTTGATCTGCTGATCAAAGGACGTGTTGAAGGCGAAAAGCAGCTGTGCAGAGTCTTTCACACCTGAAAGTAGTTTAAATGAGTGCTATCTAAAAAATTAAACTCATACAAGCTGTGTGAAGTTAACATTGTCTTTTCTATATTTTAATGGAATGCAGTGAAACTGCAAAATCACATGTGATCACACACAAAAACACACACAAACATACAAGTACACACATACATACACACACATACACACAAACACATACACTTACGTAACTTACATCTTGTAACTTACGTAACTTAAAACTTACGTAACTTACAACTTGTAACTTACGTAACTTACGTAACTTATAACTTACGTAACTTACGACACGTAACCTACAACTTGTAACTTATGTAACTTGTAACTTACGTAACTTACAACTTGTAACTTATGTAACACGTAACTTACAACTTGTAACTTACAACTTACGTAACTTACCACTTGTAATTTACGTAACTTACGTAACTTACAACGTATAGCTTACGTAACTTACAACTTGTAACTTACAACTAACTTGTAACTTACAACTTGTAACTTGTAACGTAATTTACATAACTTACGTAATTTACGTAACTTATGTAATTTACGTAATTTATGTAACTTAAGTAATTTACGTAACTTGAAACTTACGCATTTTACGTAACTTACTTAATTTACGTAATTTAGATAATTTACGCAATTTACATAACTTACAGAATTTATGTAACTTACGTAAGTTACCTAAGTTAACTAAGGTTACCTAAGTTACAAGTTGTAACTTACGTAACTTACGAAACTTGTAACTTACAACTTGTAACTTATGTAACTTACAACGCGTAGGTTACATAACTTACGTAACTTACAACTTGTAACTTACAACTAACTTGTAACTTACAACTTGTAACTTATGTAACTAACCTAATTTATGTAACTTACGCAATTTACATAACTTACGTCATTTACGTAAATTGTAACTCACGCAATTTACGTAACTTACGTAATTTGCGTAAATTGTAACTATGCAATTTACGTAACTTACGTAATTTACGTAAATTGTAACTTAAGCAATTTACGTAACTTACATAATTTACGCAATTTACGTAACTTACGTAATTTACGTAAGTTACCTAAGTTACCTAAGGTTACCTAAGTTACAAGTTGTAACTTACGTAACTTACATAACTTGTAACTTACATAACTTGTAACTCACATAACTTGTAACTTACAACTTACGTAACTTACAACTTGTAACGTACGTAACTTACAACGTGTAGCTTACGTAACTTATGTAACTTACAACTTGTAACTTACAAATAACTTGTAACTTACAACTTGTAACTTATGTAACTAACGTAATTCATGTAACTTAAGCAATTTACGTAACTTCCGTCATTTACGTAAATTGTAACTTACGCAATTTATGTAACTTACATAATTTACGTAACTTACATAATTTACGTAATTTACCTAAGTTACCTAAGGTTACCTAAGTTACAAGTTGTAACTTACGTAACTTACATAACTTGTAACTTACAACTTACGTAACTTACAACTAACTTGTAACTTACAACTAACTTGTAACTTACAACTTGTAATTTACGTAACTTACGTAATTTACATAATTTACGCAATTTACGTAATTTACATAATTTACGTAACCTACATAAGTTACCTAAGTTACCTAAGGTTACCTAAGTTACAAGTTGTAAGTTACATAAGTTACGTAAAAGCTACAAGTTGTAAGTTACGTAAGTTACGTAAGTTTTACAAGTTGTAAGTTACAATTGTAAGTTACATAAGTTACAAGTTGTGAGTTATGTAAGTTACGTAACTTACAAGTTGTAAGTTACAAGTTGTAAGTTATGTAAGTTAGGTAAGTTTTACAAGTTGTAAGTTACAAGTTGTAAGTTACAATTGTAATGCTGCGTTCCAGGGACACTTTTTAGCCCGTAAGTTACGAGCTGGAACTGGGAGTACATTGATCTGGTACGAGTTCACTGGTAGTAAGTTGCGGGTTTGACTGCCGTTCCAGGGCACTTTCATGGGTAGAAGGTTGTGAAAACACGGGTTACGGGTTGCATGGAATGCACCATTAGTTACGTAACTTACAACTTGTAACTTATGTAACTAACATAATTCATGAAACTTACGCAATTTACGTAACTTACGTAATTTACGTAAATTGTAACTTAGGCAATTTACATAACTTAAATAATTTACGCAATTTACGTAACTTACATAATTTACGCAACTTCCGTAAGTTACCTAAGTTACAAGTTGTAACTTACGTAACTTACGTAACTTGTAACTTACGTAATTTACGTAACTTGTAACTTACAACTTACGTAACTTACAACTTGTAACTTAAATAACTTACGTAACTTACAACGTGTAGCTTACGTAACTTACAACTTGTAACTTACAACTAACTTGTAACTTACAACTTGTAACTTATGTAACTAACGTAATTCATGTAACTTACGCAATTTACGTAACTTACCTAATTTACGTAACTTGAAACTTACGCAATTTACATAACTTACGTAATTTACGTAAATTGTAACTTACGCAAATTACATAACTTAGATAATTTACGCAATTTACGTAACTTACATAATTTACGTAACTTATGTAAGTTACCTAAGTTACCTAAGTTACCTAAGTTACAAGTTGTAACTTACGTAACTTACGTAACTTGTAACTTACGTAACTTACAACTTGTAACTGAAATAACTTACGTAACTTACGTGTAGCTTACGTAACTTACAACTTGTAACTTACAACTAACTTGTAACTTACAACTTGTAACTTATGTAACTAACGTAATTTATGTAACTTACGTAATTTACATAATTTACGTAACTTACATAAGTTACCTAAGGTTACCTAAGTTACAAGTTGTCAGTGACATAAGTTACGTAAAAGCTGCAAGTTGTAAGTTACTTAAGTTACGTATGTTATGTAAGTTGCCAGTTACGTAAGTTATGTAAGTTACAAGTTTTAAGTTAGGTAAGTTTTACAAATTGTAAGTTTTACAAGTTGTAAGTTACAAGTTGTAAGTTACAATTGTAAGTTACGTAAGTTGCAAGTTGTGAGTTACGTAAGTTATGTAAGTTACAAGTTGTAAGTTACAATTGTAAGTTACGTAAGTTGCAAGTTGTGAGTTACGTAAGTTATGTAAGTTACAAGTTGTAAGTTACAATTGTAAGTTACGTAAGTTGCAAGTTGTGAGTTACGTAAGTTATGTAAGTTACAAGTTGTAAGTTACATAAGTTAGGTAAGTTTTACAAGTTGTAAGTTACAATTGTAAGTTACGTAAGTTACAAGTTGTGAGTTATGTAAGTTACGGAAGTTTTACAAGTTAAGTTGGAAGCTGCTTTAAAATACAGGGAAATCAGAGTATCCCTAATACACTATATTTACCCTTTGATGCATTTGTTGTTTTGACACATACACAACTAGAGGGTGAACTGTGCTATCTGCGCACACCCCTTCTGAAGTCAAAGATAATATCCCAATTGAAATGTTATGGTTTAAATGTCGTTCTGTGTAGCACGAAATAAGTCAGACAATCGTGATCTGGGACATGATTTAATAGATAAATTTTCGTGAGCCTGAGCACGAAATGTTTTGGAGGAGGTCTGCTGTAAAAAACAGGGAACTCACAGCATCCCTAACACACTACACTTACCCTTTGATGCATTTGTTGTTTTGACACATACATAAGAAGAGGGTGCACTGTACTGTCTGCACACACCCCGTCTCTCTCTCTCTCTCTCTCTCTCTCTCTCTCTCTCTCTCTCTCTCTCTCTCTCTCTCTCTCTCTCTCTCTCTCTCTCTCTCTCTCTCTCTCTCTCTCTCTCTCTCTCTCTCTCTCTCTCTCTCCTCTCTCTCTCTCTCTCTCTCCTCTCTCTCTCTCTCTCTCTCTCTCTCTCTCTCTCTCTCTCTCTCTCTCTCTCTCTCTCTCTCTCTCTCTCTCTCTCTCTCTCTGTTTAGTCCAGCACGAAAATATTGTGAGAAATGCTCACATTCAAAATGCATTGGTTTACATTTAGTTTTGTGTAGCACGAAAAAGTCTGAGAAATGCTCCCATTCAAAATGCATTGGTTTACATTTCGTTTTCTGTAGCCCGAAAAAAGTCTGACAATTGTGCTCTGGGACACGTTTCAATAGATTACCGTTCGTGTGCATGAGCACGAAATCGCGTGATACCGAGTTGGTCTACAAGCCATGGGATGATGCGGGCAAGCAGACATTTCATAAAGATTTTGTACATTTCATAAAGATTTTGTAGACAGTAGGAAGGAGAGAGATGCCCCTCCATGTGGATGGGTCGCTTTGAACGTTGTAACATTGTAACATTGTAACATTATAATGTAACATTGTTTCTTAGGTATTCTATGGATGAGGGCCCCCTTGCATGATTCTGGGACCTTTCTATTAATCAGGTGTTAAATAAATATGTTAGTATTTGGGTGGACTGGGGTTTTCTGGCTTTGATGGTCTCATATGCCCCCCCTTCGTATCCACTGGCTCTGTTATTTGGCAGGTGGGATATGACTTTATCTACTTCTTCAAAAGTGAATTTAGCAGTGGATTGACAATAATCGGGAGTGACTGTCTCTATGACACACATACACACACACCCACACACACATATATACACACACACACACACACACACACACACACACACACACACACACACACACACACACACACACACACACACACACACACACACACACACACACACACACACGCGTCATGCGTCAAATAGGTCCTCCTTGAAATAGAGAAGGAATTATAACTTTTTATCCTGGGGTCTTATCTGTTTTGACGAGAGCTCAGCCCTCCTGTAGCATGCTTGCAGGGGAGGTCAAGAGAAAGAGAGGATTAACCAGAGGAGCCACAGAAAAACATGCAGGCCTCTCTCTTCTCGTAGAACAGATCAGAGACACGCGTTAAAGCCGCAAAGACAGGTATGTCCAAACAGTTAAAAAAATGTTTAAGGAATCTTAGGCAATTTGGAAATCATGTATGTGCTTTACAAAATACATTTGATGACCTATTGAGAACTTTCAAGCTAATACTGTGTGTGTATTGTATTGACAACAGTTAACTTTTACCCTGCAGAAACTTTACATAATGTCTGCCACTGCAAACCCTGCCGATACAAGGCCCCTCTCAAGTGCAAGCAAAGAGCCATTCGTACCATTAAGAGTAGGGCCCCCAAGCCTGGCCAGAAGACAGCCTGCTCTATCTGTCTATCTGCTCTATCTGTCCCTCTTTCTCTCTCCATCTCCTGTCCATCTCCTTCTCTCTAATATATGAGCTGTCACTCTTATCCAATGACCATCTAGTTTACTCATGATGACATCATTCTTGTCTTTGTCCAATCCGATGCGGGGACAACATCCCCGACGTGGAAGGTCCAGGCACTGACATCCCGGTGATTTGTCCATGGTAACGGTGACATGGCCAAATACAGAATCATCTAGAACCCCCTTCCCACCCCCTGTCCTCCTACTGGAGCTGACTCTGCACTGCGTTGGTTCGATGACGCCGGAGAAGTGATCTCACTGCTGCTGGGGGATTTGTTTTTGAAGGACAACAAGAGATCATTCCGTGAGCCAGAGTCGCTTCATCCCATTGCTGTGTGTCCCCCCCCCCCCCACCCCCACCCCCAGTGATCTTTAACCCTAATCCTACACACACCTCTACCACTCTCAACAAGCGTTCATCATGCAGTACTGTGGAACAGGATACTGGCACTTTAAAGGTGCTGTAGGTTGGATTCAAGAGCTATCATTTGAGTGTCATTTGTTAGAAATTACATTAATTTCAACTATCGGTTAGTGAAATGCTTTGGGGGAATATGTTTTCTGGTTGACTGTGTGCCTGCCTCTGTATGGAATAAGTTTGATTTTAGACAGCTCATTTCCGACCAATCACGGAATCTCTTCCCTGATTGGTTTGGGGGAATCCATTTTGACTGGTCCATGACCCAGCCGTGAATGCAATTCTTCTCACTGGCGGAGAAACATAAAGAGGGAGGCGGCAGAAGGGGGTTTTTGTTATTATCTTTTTTCAGAATGTTGCTCTTCTGCTGTTCTCTGCCCTCTCTCTTTACAAAGTCTAGAATCGTACCTACAGCTGCTTTAAACCAAGCTCATGATCAAACTGGGAATCCTAAAGCATTTGATGGGCCAAATGGGCGCTGGTTCTGATTCTTGGTCATTGTTGTCAAGACACACACATGCTCTCCTTTTTCTGTGGAGAGGTTTACGTTCTCCTGTCATGTCCTTCATCCACTGGGGAATCCCTTCTAAGCATGGAGAAGCTGTAGATCTTCACGCACAGAACCCTCTTCAAGACAGGGTGGTTGTGAGTCAGGTTGGATGTGGTGTGTGTGTGTGTGATGCTGATGTGTGACTGGCCCCTGGTGGTGGTTGTGTGTGTATGAATGTGTGTGTGTGTTTTTTGTGTTTGTATGTGTATTGTGGCAATCCGGCTTGTAAGAGAGCACTGCCCTGTCCCAAAAACAGCCCAAGAGTCCAGATAAGTGCAAAAGCCAACACAGCACTTTCAATCAAACAAAAAAAGGTACTCTCACTAACTATAACGGAAAAACTACTATGGCGGCATCCACAGGTTTGCGCTGTCGGGTGGATTCTCCTCACCCACGTCGTCTGGGTACTCCTCGTGTGTGACCCAGGGAAGAGCCCTGAATGAGTGTGGAAGCCTGCCTTTTAAGCATGCTTCCTCCCGGCTCCTCAGGTGTTCCACATTTCCATTGATTAGCGGGAGCTCTTCCTGGCTCCCTCTGTTGGGAAAGAGTGGTACACCGCGTCCACCACGACTCCTCTTGGTCGTCTGGGCCATGGTGTTGGGGCCGGGTTGTCACAGTATGTGCGTGTGTGTGTGTGCGTGTTTTACTGTGTGTGTGTGTGTGTGTGTGTGTGTGTGTGTGTGTGTGTGTGTGTGTGTGTGTGTGTGTGTGTGTATTTGCGTGTGTGTGTGTGTGTGTGTGCGTCCATTTACACATCCAAACTGTACTGCTTGTGTGACGGAGTGTATATACATATAAATATAGTGTCAATTTCGTATATGTATATATACAAATATATAAATATATCAAAATATGAAAATCAGTCGGCAAATTCACACCCCCCCGAGAAGTTGTAAACAGTGCGGGTAGCTGGGAGGTGTGACTTCTGCACTTCAGCGCACAGTCTGACGTCAGACTATTAACAGAAGTAAAGTTTGAGCGCAAACAAGCTGTTTCACGCACTTATTGAGGGGCGTTCTCGGTGGGCATGAATACTCCACCTGGCTCTGACTTTTTTTTGGCTTAGCAGACATAAAAAATGTACGTCATATAACAGTCTAAAGCAAAGGGAAGAGTGGAAAAAGCATGATATCACCCCTTTAACCAATCAGAATTGTGTTGCTGTCCTCACTACTGTAACAGTTCATTATACCAGAGATACCCCCTTCTTCCCCAAGGCAGAAAAATGTATGGCAACCACAAGCCTTAATAACTTCACTATATCTTCACTGACTGGGTCTGTTTTGGGTCGAACACCTTCCCCACAACTCTTGAATCCTAGTCTGGGACATACACTTCAGAAGCCAACCTTTGAATATCATGTGAGGGGGTGAAATGTTCTAGAACCATTCTACAATCAGAATCCCACGACCTCCAGAAGGCTTTCCTCCAGACTAGTCAGTTTCATGTGCCCGTCCAGGTTATCATTGAATCTGTACAGTTATGCACACACAATGTCAAAGACTTGTCCAGTCTCCTATTAGTACAAAATGTCAATGTGACGACATTGAGGGACATCTGGTCATCATTTCAGTTGTGTTAAGGTTCATCAATCCCCCTGTTTGCTGTTCTGAAATTAACAAATCCTGGATGTTTCACACTTTTAATTTATTCAGCATTTGATTTTATCGTCTGTCGAATGCAAAAATATTAGCATATCCTGTAGCGTTATCGATTTATTTAGATACATTTATTTAGATAAATAAATGGACAAGTACAAGGATAGACAAATACATCTATCACATTGATGGCAAATATAAATAATGAGGATATGGTTAAATAAGATATGTCCTGCTGCCAATGAATTGACCAAACAAAACAGACCATATTAGATGATAAAGGCCACCAAAGTTCTCACATTTCCTGCTAATTAAATAGCATTTGCCTTTGTGAGGAATTTTGGTGAACTAGACATCCAAACATCAATGTGTAGATATTGAGTCTGCACCAGACACGACGTACACAGAGATAGGGTAGCTCCAGACTAGGGTCCGCTGTATGACTCCACTAGGGTCCTTCACATGGTCATAGGGAGACAAACAATGCAAATGTCGAGATGAAGGGGGAGGGTCAGAAAGTCGTTTCTAGAAGATTCTAGACGATGCCGTATTTGGCCAGGTCTCCGAGCTCCAAGTCCCCGTAGGCTTCCCATGGGCACACCACCGTGATGTCAGTGCCAAGACCCTCCATGCCGGGGATGTCGTCCCCGAATCTGATTGGACGAAGACAAGAGTGAGTTGAACTGAATTTAACTGACTGTAGCTGATGTTGTATAATGTACTTTGCGTTCTAGTAACAGATTAATAATATTAGTAAGCAAATTAAATGCTGCTCTGTTTACATGGTAGTGCGTTAGTGCTTAATTTATGTAAGAACTTTTAAGCGGATTTCAGCAGCAGCGTTCCCGCTCAATACTGGACCAATTTCAAAGGGGTTGTCTGCATTAGACCCAAAATGATCGTAAAAATAGACTCCAGGTGGAAAAACCCATAGTATTCCTTCAACCCAGCTCACCCCTTCTGGCCAGGCTTGGGGGCCTTGCTCTTGAAGGTACGAGCAGCCCTCTGCTTGAACCTGGGGGCGGCCTTCTTGTCAGCGGCAGCTGGAACAGCAATGTCCATTTTGTTTTTGATTCTGTAAGAGAACATGAAGATGTCAGTGCAGCAGTCACCAACACACAAGGTATCTACAGTACGCCCTCAACAGCAAACTGTCACAGAGGCATCCTTCAACATGGAAGAGGTACGACGAAGCCTGCATGGATGTTATGGTTTACACCTAGTGCTTTGAATGATATCTGTCATGTGGAATTTACCTGGAATGCTCAGTTTTAATACAATATTTAAAAAGGAATGACTGAAATTATTATAAAACTGTACTACAGCTGATCGATGTGTCCTATAGTCACAAATCTGAGAAGTTATCTCAATTGGAGGTAAGTCACTCCACATTGAAAGCAGCAGTCAATACAACTACAATCCAACTCTTAGGTTAGACTGAGTGTGGCTAATACATATCTTCCATATCAGGCTTGAAGGTAAACTTTAAAACACATGTGCTTGTGCTTCTGCTGAGTGTGCAGTCCTCTTCCATTACCAGCATTATTCATTATTCATTCAATTGATTACTATACCTGACATTTGTTTAGAAGAGAACTTCTAATTTAACCGACTATGAACAGAAGCTACCTTTCATAAAAATACAGTCATCCAAGCTAGTAAAATGAGTCTACTTACTCTGGTATTCTATTAGTATACCTTCAGGTTCTAGTCACTAGCATCCTGTAACCGATATGGTTTCCGGTATGTGTTGAAGCCATTGATTCTGATGAAGAACTCAAGTCTCAGTCGTTCAGATAGACGTCCTCTTACCTGTGTTTGGAGGAGGATCCCCTTGTCTTTATGTCTCCAGGTAGGTGTCTCTGTCTGTCAGCCCTGTGACCACCTGGCTGCTGCCTTTATACTCCTCAGGGAGGGAGGAGTGAGAGACTCATGTCCACTTTTGGACGGATTAACGGAGTAGGCCACCTAATTGGAACTGATGAAAAGCAGTTCCAGTGTGTGTAAGCAGTGTGTGTGTGTGTGTGTGTGTGTGAGACGTTAAGTCACTCATTGTGATGTTGTGAACCAATGGCTGGATCAGAGTCACGTCAAACTGAATGTGGCTAACACCAACTCTCTAAACCAGAGGAGGAGCAGGTCACTTATCTTAAGATTACAAATTGACCAGACCCTCTGATGGGTCAGACCCTCTGACCCATCAGGACCATACTGACAATACTCACTCACTCACTAATGCTGTCCTACAATTTTGCTGTCCCTGTTTGCAATGTGTTGTTTTTTTACTAATCCTATTCTGATCCAAGCATATACATTTCTGAATGCTTGCATATGGACAATAAAGTTTCAAAGCAAACTGAAACTCATGAGTTTTGATTGCTAGTCGGACACTCCAGGACAACAGTAAAACAGCATACTACTTAAAGGAAGATTGAAGTAAACCCAATAAAGTCTTAATTGACAGTGACACATAAAGCTTGTGAGAGCCATACGAATAGACGACACAATCCACAAAGTCTATCCAATGCTCAGAATAAATCCTGTCCCCTGTCCATATGTTGTATAACTAATGTACAGGCCTTTATACAGTACACTAGAGGGCAATTTGTCCACCGAAATGTCCACAACCTCTTTTGATAGATAGAAAAATCATATCACACTCTTTTTTCACACACCATTCTGGCAAAATCATCTCCTATTTTGTGTTTACTGATAGATTACAACCAACGTTTAAAAAGTAAAGCAAGTACAAGAGTTCAATGTTTATTAGAATCAAAGCTAAGCTAGGTTATCTATAACATTAGCTCAACTGAGAGGCTGCACAAGCAGACCTGACCCTAAAGTCACCAATCAGTGTTTAGCAACATCTAGGTGAAAGATCTACAGGTACGCGACAGGGTCCTCCACTCATGGACCCCCGGTGGTGCTGCTTACATGCTACAGTGGCCGAGCATGTACAGGCCTTTACGGTCACGTGCAACAACTTACACTCATTAAATATGCTGATGATATTGCCGTGGTCACACAGTTTTCTGACACACAATCTCTGAGCGCCTATTTTTAATATGTCAGCCCACTTTCTGAATTGTTTGATCAGTCAACGAAACCAAGGAGATGTACGTACATGGGAGGTCAAGTCCCATCAACCCTCCAAAAAACTGCATGTAAACGGCCAGGAGGTGGAGCAGGTCATTTATTTTAACAGTCAGGGCACCCACACAGTATCTGGACCTGCCAGTTGGACTGTTCCACAGAACTATCTGGGAAGTCTTCCTTGGAAACTGTTTGGCAAAGGGCTGGCACTTTCAGAAAATACTTGGCAGGTGATTGGATGAAACATCTGTCTATCATCGTCGATCATGGATCACCTAAATCATAAAGATGCTGATTGGTCCGAACCACTGTGGTCTGGCCATGGGCGCATAACTTGGAAGCCTGTCAAGATGAATTCTCGCGTGATTTTAATTTTGCAAATCCAGCTGCCTCGCAAGGAACCCAGACCCTCTCATTCTCAGGACAGCCACCCAGTAAAAAAAAAAGCCCACCATAGACTCTTCCTGCTGAGGAAACTGAGGATCTTTGAGGACAGCAGGACTGTACTGACCATTCTCAACAAAATCACAGGACACTAGGATACCGTAGTGACCTGCCACCATGCACTTTAACATCCAGTCTTTGCTGTTTTTTTCCTCTGTCCTCCTCCATGTTGGTTGTCTGTGTTGTCAGGCTGTTGAGGATAATCCGAGCTGACAATACATTTCTGTATGCTTGCATATGGACAATAAAGTTTTGAAACAAACTAAAAACAGGTGTATTTCTTGAGAATGTATTGTTAGTGGGACACACAAAAATGGCTGATTATTTGAAGACAAAGATTGTAAGCTACTGGTGTGTTCCAACGACCACTAGCAAGCTGTCCTCCCCTGGCTTTCCTCATGTGTAGGTTATCGTTGAATCTGTACAATTATGTACACCAACTTTGTATCAGACAAGTCCTACTATTATTGCATTATATCAAAAGGCCACTATTCTCCTGGGGTCATCTGGCCGTCGTTTCAGTTTGCCTGGTGTAAGATCTTTCACCCTATGATATGAACTTATTGAATGAAAACAAATCAATAACTCTTTTGAACAAGGGAAAAATGTGGTTGTTTATTCAGCATTTGATATTAGACTGAATGGTCTACAGCATTCAAAATAGATGCATGTATATAAAATAATCACTTCATTCTTTATTCGTACAACGGTGACTCCAGAGACAGAGTTGGGAGGAGACAACAGGAAGGAAAGACAAATGCATCTCGACGGCTAATGAAGTGTGGTGATTAATATCGTGGGGGAAATATTTAAACCAGACAAATTTAGAACAATTGCCCTGCTGCCCCTTCACTGGCCTCCAAACACTCACAAGGCCCCATTAACAAACACATTAGACACATGTCACCGATGTTTCACATCTTCCGGCAAAGCCTTGTGCAGTAGGGCCAACCTCAGCAGCAGTCAGTAAAAGTCCTCTCGGAACCTTGGTGAAGTAGGCTAGAGGGAAACATTCCGCATGGAACGACAATTCTAGAATCATACTAACAGGCGGTAATGGGAACAGGAGGGAGATTCTAGACGATTCCATATTTGGCCAGGTCCCCGAGCTCCAAGTCCCCGTAGGCTTCCCATGGGCACACCACCGTGATGTCAGTGCCAAGACCCTCCATGCCGGGGATGTCGTCCCCGAATCTAATTGGACGAAGAAAAGAGTGATGTCAAGTGATGTCTTACCTAATGATGCAGAATTCACTTTGTGTTCTTAACAGGTTCATTTAATTGACAAGGTACTTAAATGCTGCTGTGTTAGACTGTCAACATATTAATGCTAATTTGTTTCTAACTGTGCCTTTAACCCAGCTCACCCCTTCTGGCCAGGCTTGGGGGCCTTGCTCTTGAAGGTACGAGCAGCCCTCTGCTTGAACCTGGGGGCGGCCTTCTTGTCGGCGGCGGTTGGAACAGCAATGTCCATTTTGTTTTAGATTCTGTAAGAAAACATGAAGACATCACATCAGCAATTGACCACCAGCAATAACTACATGTGTATTTTTTTTGTACACCAAAGCTTGTGAGGAAGTTCAGTTCACACTTTCTTTAAAATGAGATTGGGCCAGCTCTCAAACTCTCTGTGCCATTACTCTGGCTGTTCACTGTGTCTCAGGTCCCTCAGGTAAAAGTTATCAGCTAAAGTGGATCTTGACTAGTGATTTAACTATGAATAGTGAGACTAGCTAGCCATGCGTGGTACCTAATGTGATGTATTTCTCCAATACTGGTTTCATCAAAGCTGAGGTCTTCAATTCAAATGTCAAGAGCTCAGTCACTGAGTCATACTCCAACAAAAAGCAGTCAACAAAAACTCTTTCAAAGTGCATTCTCAAACTGTACACCACCATAGACTGGCCATGGATATCCAGTTCAAACATGTCTGCTTCGTATGTTTCCTCATAAGACCCTCGTTAAAATGAATGACATTTGTTAACTTGAGAACAAGATGTCTTCTGACTCTGATTCTATGAACCACTGCTTCCTTTCAAACAAAGTGATCCAGGCGGGTTCTAAGTCTACTTCGTATAGTCGTCTATAAGTATTCCCTCAGGTTATTCTAGAATGCCAAGGCTTCCAATTAAAGTATCCTAAAGTTTTGGGCATGCGTTCACACGCCATTAATTCCATTGATGTAGAGTTTCGTTAAAGAGTCCAGACAAGACAAATAGACGCTGTAGTTCAGAGAGAAGGCTGTTTCCTCTTACCTGTGTTTGGAGGAGGATCCCCTTGTCTTAATGTCTCCAGGTAGGTTTCTCTGCCTTCTTTCTGCTTGCTCTGTCTACCTGCTGTCCTTTATACTCTGTTCGCTAATCTCTGCTGATTCATCCATCCACACAAGGGGCGAGACACTTTGGTCAGGCTATTTTTGGTCAGATTAACAGAGTTAATGCATTTATAAATTAGTCTAAACGTACACTGGGTTAATTGTCTTACATTGCAAAGATCTATTTTTATGATCATCAACAATGCAACATTTTCAATCAGTGCATTTACAGCAAATGCTAGTTAATAGGTATCATCTTCTAGGTAAGGAATTAAACAACCCATGGGTTTTCTGTTAGTGAACAATTGTTGAAAGGCCGAGGTGTCCTTTTATTGAAAAAGAATGGACACACATGGAGCGAGAACAATCAGAATCAAGTATACAGCTATTCTGTGGTAGAATGAAAAATGTAATGTTATGAAATTTTAACATTCAAACAAGGGACTTTTAGTTGTTTGTATTTTGCCTGTGGAGTCTGAATGTTGGGTATATCTTTCAGTCTTCAATCTAATATAATGTTTATATCTTATAGAAAAAGTAGGATTATAGTAGAACCCGAAGGCCTAATTGACCATATATATATATATATATATATATATATATATATATATATATATATATATATATATATATATGGGATAAATTTACCCTATGCTGCATAACGAAAAATCTCCCAATTATTGATTTTGTGTATTCTCTAGTTACATTCTTCAGAACTACTTTTTATAGCCTCTGCAATTCAGGAACTGTAATTGCAATGTCTGTTAGATGTTGTGCAGAGGGTTTTGTGTGTGTGTGTGTGTGTGTGTGTGTGTGTGTGTGTGTGTGTGTGTGTGTGTGTGTGTGTGTGTGTGTGTGTGTGTGTTTGCGTGTGTGTGTGTGTGTGTGTGTGTGTGTGTGTGTGTGTGTGTGTGTGTGTGTATGTGTGTGTGTGTGTGTGTGTGTGTGTGTGTGTGTGTGTGTTTGCGTGTGTATGTGTGTTGTGGGCCAAGCTCTATTTCTGCCCATGAATGCCCTGACCTAACACAGATTTAAGGCTGTGTTTAAAATTACAAGGCCCGATAAAGACGGTTTATTTAATCTGGCGTTCCACTAAAATGGAGTAAACCGAATATATAAACCGTATAATAAACAATCTGCTCATATATGAGAGCCTGGAGGTTCTGGCCCATGTGGATGTCCTAGAATCTTTCAAATGAAAAACAGGCACAGGAGGCTGCACCTGGGATACACTAACAATACCCTGTTTAACAAAACAAAAGATTGTGTTTTGGTTCAAACATTTTGTTTGGATTAGTTAGTGCAGCCCTACTTTTGACATTTAGTCTAACCCACAAATGTCTTAATATTTACAAGGGAATATTGAAGTAAAACCAATAAAGTCATTGTTGACAGTGAAAAATAAAGCTTGGGAGAGTCATAAGGTTAGACATCACAAGCCACAAAGAGGATCCCATACTCATGGTAAATCCTATCCCCGCTATCCCCGGGGTAAGTGAGTTAAATGTTGCATAACTAGTTGTTGCAGAGAACAACACAACCACCACTACATAAATAGCTCAACCTTTAGCTTGGCTATGTTCTCAACTCCTGTGATCCAACATTTTAAGATTAAGTACCTTTAAGTACCTTTTATTTATTCACGAAATGTTGCAAGCTAGCTAGTGTTGGACTCAATTGTTTGTGGGCCTATGTATATTTATTTATTTTTACCTTTAAAGCACCTTGATAAATGGGTCTTGATAGATAACAGGTCATAGTTACCATAATTGGGACCTACCTTTGCTATTTACCTGAAACACTACATTTGATGCCTGGTAAAATATGCATAACTTATGTTACATTTAATATTTTGAACAACTCACAATTGCTGTGCAGTGAAACTTGATTGGATCCAAAATGCTGCAAATTTTGACCAGATCAAGATGCCAATTTGTTCAATTCGGCAATATTTTCCTTATTATTGTTGAAAGCCAGAATGTCCTTGTGTGTTTATCACGGTTATTGAGGATCGGGCTCCACATCCAGTTTCTCTACATGGTGCCTCAAGTCTAAAGCTGATCCAGAAGGCCATGGGTTCTTTGGGATTAGATTACAGCACAGTTTCGAATGGTGTATCACAGGTAAGTCTCTCCCGTTCTGTACACCACCCACTCATCCAGTGTTGCCCGCCAGATGAGGATAAGACGGACACTTCTAGCACTGTACTAAAGATTCAAACAAGGCCAGAAAACATTGGAAACACATGTGAAGTATTGTAAACAAAACAAAATTACTTAAAATGAGACCAAAGTATTGTAAACGTAAGGTTAGGTACTGTTAACAAAAAACGTTATTGCATTTGTAAACTTTTTTCTTCCAATCGTTTTTTATCCGTCACCTCTTTTTTTTTCACTACAACAATCATGAATATGAAATGCGAGCATACGACTATTGATCATATTCCACAAGATAGGTGGCTGCCCACTGGTTACAGACAACAAGCAACAGATTGATTTTTGTGTGGGGAAAACCGGCTAGCTGTAACAAGGACAGCCTGGTCGTGCCGGCCTCAATTCCTTCAACCTTGACTCGACATAGAAACATCAGGGAATCCCTCCATGACGTGGTGGTGCACAGCTCCCGACAATCTTCTCACACAGCTTACACAGAGTGCATTATTGACATCATTTTGCACACACACTGACGCAGATCAGCGAGTTCTGTGGAATACAGTATCAACGACCCTCCAGCTGGACCATCGTTCAGTTCCATGGGGGCAAGGAAAGGCGTGCATAATTGCAAATGAGACATGATCATTTAGGCTGGAAAGATTGATACTTTGTAATATTCCATTTTCTGGTATTCATTATCCTCCTCCTTCATTCATTATCTACTCTGATCTACAGATTTTCGTAGGCCAATTATGGTAAATAAAATTGATGTTTTGAAGACACAATATTTATTGTAAAGGGTCCTTTGGTTTTGATGTTTCAGCCTGGATGGTCAGCCATGTGCAATCACTCAATGAGTCAAGTAAAGGGTTAGGGTTAGAGCCATATAGCTTCCTGATCCCTGTTGCGCTCAGATTGTTGCCTCAACCAGCCATAAAGACTCTGGCTCCAACACTACCTGTAGACTGCAGACAGCTGCCAATGAGGAAAACGTACATATCGTTAGCCTCATCGCATAATTGCCTAAGTCATATTTTAAGGTTCATCTTGTAAATTCAGCATCAAAAATGCCTATGGTAGATTGTGATTATGGAATGTTAAAAGCACTGATTGGCTTAGGATATAGCCAATGAGGCACAGTGAATCAGCAGTATTAGGTGAGTAGAGTTAGGTTAGATAACGAAATTTGGCCAGGCAATTATGCTATGAGGCTAACGATATTGCAAGTTTGAGTTAAAGTTATGTTCGGAGTTCATCGGAGTTCAGTTGATGTCCCACAGAGTACAACTAACGAAAATAGAGGTTAGAGAGAGGTAGTGCTGCAACATGTGTTGGTGTGCTATATGGTTTGGGCTGAGGTCCATACCTGCAGTCACCTCTTCACACAGGGATTAAACAAGGAGTTGTTGTTGTGGTGGTTGTTCTCACAGGGGGGCGGGCATGACATGTATGCAAATCCAAATCAACTGTACCCTGGCGTCACTAAGCTAAGCTGGATGGAGTCCACTGATCCGTTGGCTCAAAGGAAGTCTGGCAGAATGAGAGCAACAACAGCCAGGTTATTCAGTGTCACTCACAAGATCACAACAAGGGATGTTGCTATTTATGGAATCGTGTTGTGCTTTGGTCTTCTATGGACTTTTCAAAAAATAAGAGATGGCAGACCTTTTGACCAGCGTTTTCTGTTTCAGATTGAGAAGCTAATATTCCGTCCTCAAGTAAATACAAAAATGACCCAGTATCCAAGCAAAGGAAGTTGAAGCGGAGTGGATTCCCCCCAGTGGAAACGTACTGCCTGTGGCTCCCAGGCTGCCTCTCACCGATGCAATTCCAACATCATTTAGGAAGGTTTATTCATGTGTCGTGGTTGGTGCACACCCAGACACGCACGCACGCACGCACACACGCATGCACACACACACGCTCCCAAGCTTGCACACACACACACACACACACATACACACACACACACACACACACACACACATACAAAAACACACAGAGCCTGTGATAGTGACACCCGCAAACACACACACACACACACACACACAGAAACAAATAGAGCCTGTGATAGTGTCACCCACACACACACACACACACACACACTTTTGAAATAACACAGTGACACGTAGTCCTACATGACCCCCCGGTTTCATCAGTCACACCTGCTGGCTTCCCAGGACGCCTCCGGGGCCCGGCCCCCAGCAGGTTGTGTGTGTGTGAGTCCCCCTCTCGACGTCCCTTCCTTCTCCTGCTCGGTCGTCTACAGGACAGCACGGGGGTCCCTCGCAGCCCAGAGAGAGACACTTTGTTACGTTGGTCTTGACTCGACAGAAGGATCGCCCGCTCACCATGTTTTTCCCTCTGTTGTTTCCTCTGCTGCTGTCCACAGCCTCGGCCACAGAGACAGGTAACCCCCCCACCGCACTGGGTCCGTCCACCACGCCTCACCAGTTATGGTTATAGTTATGGTTATAGTTATAGTTTGGTCCAAGAAATACTACAACTTCTATACCGGCTTAAATGTTAGCTTTTGTGGTTATCTGGTTATCTATATCACGTTAGATATATACGTCAATATCAACAACTGTTCTGAGGTAGCATTATGCCGCCATATGGTCATAGCATAACTCGATGTGTTCTCTATGTTCTTAGTGGCAAAATCTGTGGAAAGTTTATTTTTATTAGTTTCATGTGGAGGCTTTCATGTCCACACTGAATATGGTCTGCTAGTTGTCCTTGATTTGGTAGTAGGGGGGGATGTGTTATAAGAAATGGACTGTGTAAACGTCAATGGCCTTTCCCCAAGGGACACATACACCCCCGGCCTGGAGCTCCGGTGCTCTGACCCACCTTCTCTCTCTCTCTCTCTCTCTCCCCAGGAGACAGCGCCCTCCCCAGGCTGGGGGACCTCAAGGCGGCCGAGGCCTTCATCGACTCCGCTGAAGTGGTCGTCATCGGGTTCTTTGAGGTCAGGGCGAACACAGGATCTGTGGGGAAGGGGGGGGGGGGGGGGTGTGGGGTGTAGTACAGGACAAAGGACCACGGCATTCCGCAACAGGTTGATAACCGAGGGCCCCAGGAAGCGATTTAGTGGTTCGACCCATTTCCCTCCTCTTGTACATGTGGCTGAAACATTGGAACCGACCAGACAACGAGTTAAGTCGGATCAAGTCCTACACATGTATTGTACTCTGTGAGCCAGTGAGGCATTGATCCTCTCAAATAGATCTAGGGAGGGAGTGTGGATATGTATATATATATATATATATATATATATATATATATATATATATATATATGTATATATATATGGCTTATATGTTGCCCAGTTGATTGTCTGGCCAAGGAAGGCCTGGTTCTGGCCTGGTTCTGTGTGCGGGGGAGTTAGGCGGGCCCCTAGGCAGCAGATCCAAGACCCAGAGGTCATGGAAATGTGGGCTTGGCTGGTTTTGGTGCCCCTGTAAACAAGCTAGGGCAAAGAGAGCAAGAGGTTCATGAGAGAGAGAGAGAGAGAGAGAGAGAGAGAGAGAGAGAGAGAGAGAGAGAGAGAGAGAGAGAGAGAGAGAGAGAGAGAGAAAGTGAGAGAGAGGTTAAGAGCGAGCCGGACCTTCGGGTCAATACAGAACCAAAATATTGTCTTTATGAGTCACAGAGCGAGCGCTTATTATAGGTGTTCAGAATGGGATGGTATGCCCTGCTTTTATTTCAATAACATGCAGCGTGACTCACGGTGCCACCGGGACTATTTTCCCTTCTAATTTCTCGGTCTCTTGATCTGTGTCACGGGTCCCTCTCTCCCTCTGTTTGAACTCCCGCTCTCTCTCTGCCATCAGAGTGAGGAGTCTCGCGGCTACAAAGAGCTGCTGGACTCCGCCAAGCGGGTGGACACGGTGCCGGCGGCCATCTGCACGGAGAAGGAGGTGTGGGCGGAGCTTAGCGTCAGCTCGGACACCATCGCCGTATTCAGAAAGGTACGGCGCATCACAGGCGATGCGGTCGCCATGACATGAGGCTCTGGATCAGCCGCACTGGAAGTGAAGCCGTCTCAAGGGCGTTTCAGGCAGTGTTTCTATGGCAACCGATGATACAACTTGGGAGGCTGCTGACGAAGCACATCCGTAGGAAGCAGCTGCTGAAAACGTGGATCACTATTGACCCACATTTGAGGAGGATGTTAATCAGTCATCCCGATATATACATACATACTATTGCTATTACATATGGGATTAAACAGAAAGAAAATGCAAACACCTGATGGCGGTATTGTTATTGTTGTTTGTTTGTGTGTGTGTGTGCGTGTGTGTGTGTGTGTGTGTGTGTGTGTGTGTGTGTGTGTCCGGTGTGCGTGCATTCATCCATATTGTGTGTGTGTGTGGGGGTCTGTGTGCGCCTGAACATATATATTTGTTTGTGTGTGGGTGCGTGCGTGCATTCATCCGTGTGTGTGTGTGTGTGTGTGTGTGTGTGTGTGTGTAGGCAGACAACCACCAGGAAAACCTTGTTCTCTCAGAGGCCAAGAAGGTGGACGCGGACGGCCTGGTTAACTTCCTCACTATAAACGAAGTGCGATACGTCACAGAATACAACCAAGTGGTAGGTGGACTAACCCCGTCTATGTCACCACACTTCACTGTCTGTTTTGTTGTTTCCATCAAAGCACAGTTTTTCTGCTGCGTTCTTCAGTTGGCAATTAACATCTGAACCAGTCAAACCACTGAAGATCCGTGACTCACCATTGTGCTTTTTAATTGATTCTTCCAGGTGGAATTAATCATTTCTAAAATAAGTCAGCCCTTGAGCCAGCTTGCACTCTATGGGCTTAACACACGCTGTGTGTTTTGTCCTCCTCACTGCGTTGTGCGTCCCTCTGCCTGCAGACTGCGGTGGGTCTGTTCAACTCTGAGGTGAAGGCCCACCTGCTGCTGATGGTCAACCGGGGCACCAAGGAGTTCACCGAGCTCAAGGACCAGCTCGCCGCCCTCGCCCCGGAGTTCACCGGAAAGGTCAGTTCACCGGAAAGCCCCCCCCCCCCCCCCCCCCCCCCGCAGAGGTCAAAGAGAGGGTCCTTTAGAAGTAGGCGTGTGGAGGGCCTCCCCTTTGATATCTGGTGGCAGTTCAGCGTCAGGGAAACAGGCACACGTTCAAAGTTCAGAAAGCTCGGCCATTTCTCAATCCGCGGAGTCAATTTGAACCAAAACTAACATGAGCTGTAACTGAAACGCGGCCTATCCATACAGCATCCATCGACGTCGAAACAGTGGGATCTTATAACATTTTGTTCAAATTCCCCAAACGCCACACACCTGTCCTCCTGTTCATTCAAACTGAACTGAATGAGCAGGACTGGAGCGGCTGAGCCGGGCAGAACCTCCACACCCAGAGGTGTAGGAGGACGGTCTGGAGGGCACCCAGGGGCCACATCCGCTCTAGCCACACACTAATCACCCTGGTACCGTCTGGAGAGCGGTGCGGGAGCATCTGCACCAAGAGCAACAGGTCCAAGGACGGCTTCTCCCCACAAACCACAAGACTCCCGAACTCTTGAACTGTGACACCCTACACCTACACACATGTTTACGCGCGCACACGCACACACACACACACACACACACACACACACGCACACACGCACACTCACACACACACACACACACACACTCACACACACATACTGACACACACACACACACACACACACACACACACACACACACATACTGACACACACGCACACACACACGCACACACACACACACACACACACACACACACACACACATACTGACACACACACACACACACACACACACATACACTCTTCTATTCCGACATATCGTCCAACACAAACAGGACACACTTTAATACAACTGCACTGTACACTCCTAACACATCCTTTGACTTTTGAATGCTTTTTATGCTTGTTTGTTGTTACAAGAAATGCTACTGCCTGTTTTTTGTTGTGCACTTGACACATAAAGCATCTGTACTGAACTTGAGACGGATGTTTTACACGGGAGCCGGCCGCCCTGCCACCGTTTTGATAAAGCGAGTACGATGTTCTGGTTCTCCTTCCTACTCGGCCACTGTGTGGAGATTCACCAGGGGATGAATGAATGAATGAATAAGGAGGAACATGTCAATGTTTCTACCGATGCTTCCACCGATTCTACATCCTCCAGCTGCTGTTTGTGCTGATCAACGGCGCCGTGAAGTCCAACCTGCGCTCGCTGGGCTACTTCGGCCTCGCGTCGGGGGACCTACCGCGGGTGGGCATCTACGACGGCGGGTCGGACATGAAGTGGCTCCTGCCACCGGGGCCCGTCTCCGACGAGCGCGTGAGGAGCTTCTGCCACGCCTTCCTGAGCGGGGAGCTGAAGGTGGTTGGGAATATTCATATTGAAATAAACATAATGCACGTTATACATTCTTCTGTTTTTGTGAGGTCTTTTGTCCAAGAAAAGGACGAATCAATGAATCAATTTATGTACAAACTTCCTGTCAACATGTAAGAAATATTGTTTGTTTCCCTCTGGCCTGTAACTACGTTTTTCTTTTCTTTTTACCAGGCGGAGAAGCAGGCCGGAGCTGAGGCCAAAAGTGAGCTCTGAGGTCAATAAAAACCCTGTGATTGTTGAATACATTTGGAATAAAAAAGAAAAAAGAAAGAAAACGTTTGAATCCTTCTTTCTCTCTGTTTTGGAGACGACACCGCAGCTCTGTGTTGGAATGTTTGCGTCTGTCTGGAGCACGTCTTGGACCATGTGTCTGTGTGTGTGTGTGTTTGTTTGTGAGTTTGTGTGTGTGTGTGTGTGTGTGTGTGTGTGTGCTTGTGAGAGGGGTTGACCTTACTACACTGATCTCGCTACACTGATCTCGCTACACCATAGCACTTTAGTACCGTCCATAGCCATAAAGCACCATAGCACCATAGTACTATAGCACTGTAGTACCATAGCACCATAGGACTATAGTACCATAGCACCATAGTACCATAGCACTGTAGTACCATAGCACTATAGGACTATAGTACCATAGCACCATAGTACCATAGTACCATAGCACTGTAGTACCATAGCACTATAGGACTATAGTACCATAGCACCATAGCACCATAGCACAATAGTACAGCACCATAGCACCATAGCACAACAGTACCATAGTACAGCACCATAGCACCATAGAACAACAGTACCATAGTACAGCACCAGAGCACAATAGCACTGTGAGAAGGGGAACATCCCTTCTCCCTGTCTCTCCCCTCACATCATATTTTAACATAATATTTGGCCAAGGAATGTCCCCCTGGCCATAATGTAAAGGGTATGGCCTAACTGGCCTTGATTGGTCCACCTGCAACCAATTAGTGAGCTTATTTAAGGGGAGTCGCAGTTTGTGGCTGGGGGGAAAGGTACGAGAGCACACAGTAGTTTTTTTTAGACGATTACTAGGCTGATTGAATGCTACAGTCATTTTCTTGTTTTGGAACTTTTCTTGTTTTCTTTATTTTTGTAATTAATGGACTTATTTTTGTTTAGTTATTTTTGGGACCTTAGTTTTGGAAGAAATAAAACTTCACCTTTTTGGTCCACAATCCCAAACCTGGCTGTCGTTGTCAACTTTATCTCCACCATCATCCAGCCGCTCACAGGCCGCCTTTCACAAGCACCATAGCACTACAGTACCATAGCACTATAGTAGCTCTATACTAGAATAGTACCATGGTACAATAGCACCATAGTACAAAATCACTATAGAACAATAGTACCATAGCACTATAGTACCATAGCACTTTAGGACTATAGTACCATGGTATAATAGCACCATACAAAAGCACAATAGTAACATAGCACAATAGTACCATAGCACAATAGTGCCATACCACTATCTTAGTACATCATGGTACTATGGTGCTAGTCTTCTTCAGAAGCGTCAGCCGTTGTGTCAACAGCTGACGCAGAAGACTGCAGGAAGTAGTCGAAACATGTCATGTACAAACTAATGAATACTAGTTTACATGAACATACAAGATAATCTATCAAGTTAGACTAAATTAACCTTTTTGAGTTAGTACCATAGCACAATAGCACTATATTA
Organism: Micromesistius poutassou; assembly: GCF_964030765.1. Taxonomy (NCBI): domain Eukaryota; kingdom Metazoa; phylum Chordata; class Actinopteri; order Gadiformes; family Gadidae; genus Micromesistius; species Micromesistius poutassou. The sequence continues at coordinate 6,807,638 of NC_140273.1, read as the reverse complement.
CAGTAGTACCATAGTACCATGGTACAATAGCACCATAGTACAAAAGCACTATAGCACAATAGTACCATAGCACTATAGTACCATAACAGCATAGTACAAACGCACAATAACGCTCCACCATAGCACCATAGGACCACCAACTGCCCCAACTGTAGTATAACTGCTTTTCATAAACATTCCTCAATAAAAACCAACTTTAACACAAAACGTCTTTAAAAATAAGTAGTGAAAACTTAAATATGGTTAAGTAGATTGACTTTGAAAAACACAAAAGACTGTAACCAACATCCAAATGAACGGAAGTAGATGCACGAAAACAAGATCCATAAAATGTCCACAGATGGTGTGTGTTAGCGATATTTAAGCTGATCCTAAATACAGTCCTTCCCAGTGCTGGGACTTTCTGGGGGCCTGGCTGGGCCCCGAGTAATTGGCAGTGGGGAGCTGCCAGGCGGATGCAGCAGAGGAGTCGCAGAAGGAGCTGGCTGGCAGGCTGACGTTCTCAGGGAATAGATGAAAATACATAACCTCAGCTGGCTCTCCAAACACTCTTACAGACGATTTAGTGGCTGTTGGAGGCGTCCCAATGGATGTGATACATATGAATGAATAGTCAGGAGAATCAATTCATCCAAGTCTATATACGTGTATGAGTGTGTGTCTGTACATGTGTTTGGGTGTTTACCTCTGTGTATTTATAGGTGTATGTGTGTGTGTGTGTGTGTGTGTGTGTGTGTGTGTGTGTGTGTGTGTGTGTGTGTGTGTGTGTAGTTCTGTACATGTGTGTGAGTTTACATCTGTGTATGTTTAGTTGTACATACATTAGTTGTACATGTGTATGTTTGGTGTGTGTGTGTGTGTGTGTGTGTGTGTGTGTGTGTGTGTGTGTGTGTGTGTGTGTGTGTGTGTGTGTGTGTATGTGTGTGTGTGTGTGTGTGTGTGTGTGTGTGTGTGTACATTCACATACATTTGTGTTGCTTGAAGCATGCTAAACATGTGTGGGGAGGGCAGCGTATTCTTAGTTGAGATGAATCATGAATCATGAAACGAACTGAAGACGATGCCTCAGCAGAAACACTGTCCTGATCTGAAGATAGCAGATACACTGCTTTCATGTAAAACTGTTGTACAGGCTGAACTTTTCACAGCCGTCAGCATCATAGTTATTTTAGAGAATGCTGCAGGATTTTCAATCCGTAAGTCAAAAGGTTTCTGTGTATCATTTGTCTGCATGTGTTTGTGTGTGTGTGTCTGCGTTGGTCCTTGAGTGTGTGTGCATGCGTCTGTCTATTGTGTATGTGTGGGTGTTTGTGAGTGTGAGTGTGCGTTGGTCTATGAGTCTGTGCATCAGGCCCGGTTCCAGAACAGAATGCCTTGGGGTGCATCTGAGATTACAGGAGGTGCACCAGTACTATAGTAAAACCAGCTACCCAGCTTCAGTTCAGACTTCGCTTTTTACACAGGCCTTTCTACCAGTAGATAGACAAGCACTTCTGGGTAGTTCCACTGACATGTTGGGACAAAAACATTTACTGTGCTTAAAAGATGGTATCACATCATGTATTGTGATGTGGAGAACATTTCAGCTGCAACGTTAGCTTATTGATATCCAAGCTTTGGATATGAGAATAAATTAATAATGGTTGCTTGTCCGGGAGTGAGAGCGGCGCCGGCAAAGGCAGCGAGTCGGGCAGGATTGAGCTAGCGTTGCTAGTGCTAGCGTTCACAACGGTTATACTGTCTGATGTATTGGATTCTTCTGCGGTGTTCTTTTTTAGCCATTTTCGGATATCCATTGTAAATGCCTAATTGTTGCTGCCGAAGAAGTTCAATGTCACTGACGTGCGCGCCGCCGAACGGGGCGCAGTTCACGCGCACCTTTCATAATAATAATAACGTTCTTATCGGTTTAGTGAACAAAATAAATACAGCAAACAACGGTATTTAATCGAAATTGTCACAAGTTTGATTACAATTTGTTTTGTGAGCAAGTATTTTATTTTTTTTATCATATTTATTAAAAAATAAATTCACTCCCTCCTTTTTTCAATTGAGGGTGCAAACAATTTTTTGGGGGGTGAACCGGGCCTGCTGTGCATGCATCTGTCTGCTATGTATGTGTGGGTGTCTGCATGTGTATCTGTTATGTATGCGTGTGTGTGTGTGTGTGTGTGTGTGTGTGTGTGTGTGTGTGTGTGTGTGTGTGTGTGTGTGTGTGTGTGTGTGTGTGTGTGTGTGTGTGATTTGTGCAGCATGGTTGTTTCAATGCTGAATGGCTGTGACATTAAAACTGTGAATACGTTACGATAAAAATTAAAGTGGTGGACCTATATTTTATAATACAGATAATGAAATACCTGAATGAAAGAACAAAAAACACTGCCCAGACATACTACACAGTCTATGAAAACCATAAGGAAATGTCCTTTTGATTTAGAAACATCCATTGAGCACAATGGGAATATTGGAAAGTGGATTCCGTTTCAAAACATGAGCTACATTATTACAAAATGTAAGCTTTTGTAGTACTAAATATAGTAAAGTATTTTCACTGTGTCGGACCAGCCTGTCTGATTGGATGTGTGTGCATGAGCTTTTTTTGTCATTTCCGAGTGTAAAACATAATGAGCAGGCCGCAAGCAAACGCTCAGCATTCCTCCACTGTCTCGTGCCCTCCAAGAAAAAACGGCAACAACAACTCAACGCAGACGTGAAGAAAGGGAAGTCGTTTCTCTTTGTCAACAGCTCTGATGCCCCCACGCATTGAACCCTGTCCAGCAAGACAGAATCTTGACCAGACGTACAAATTACATGCCACTCCATCCAAGAGCGACGGCCGACACCAAGAATAACAGCAGTGAAACAAGGGAAAGGCAAACGGCAGACCAGCGCTGCGGCAGCATTGTCTGCAGCATTCCTTCACACTACAATGGACGATGCGTCGACGCAGCACCACCTCGTGTGTCTGTGAAATGAATACATCGAGGCATGTTGCATATCGTCAACGCGGTATTTAACTTATATATAGGGCTCCGGCTTCTACCCACTAGGCCTACTCGGCAAAACATAAAATGTAGGCTATATATATATATATATATATATATATATATATATACATATATATATTTGCCTGGCAAGCCACAGCTAAAATCCACTCGTGAACTCTCAGCAGAGTCTCTAAAGCGAGAGCTGAATCCGAACCCACACGTGTATACGCGGCTCTGGGGTTCGACGCACGCAGGGAAACATAGGCCAGGGGAGACAATGCAGCAGCAGCAGCAGGCCCGGCTCTGGACTTGGCTGTCAGTCTGCACGGGGGTTTCGGTCGGACGATGGGCTGGCAGCGCGTCGCTCCGACCGCGGTCCTGGTTGTGGAGACGGAGGTCTGGAAATAGTGCCTGGCTGGAGGTTGCGCTGGTCCGCCACAGTGCTGTAATTAAACGCAGTGGCGTAATGAGCGTCGCTCCGGGTCCGCTCCGCACCATTAGTAGCGGAGCGCGGCTCAGCCAGACCGCACTTTAGGGTTCGTGGGAGAGGGAGGGGGGAATCACATCTGGGGCAAAAGGCGAAGCAATGTTATTGAACCGGGTACCCTTTTGCTGCTCCAGCGGCAACCACACAACACACACACACACACACACACACACACACACACACACACACACATAGATGATACATACTGTACATACATACACACATACATACACACACACACACACACACACACACACACACACACACACATACACACACACACACACACACACACACACACACACACATAGATGATACATACTGTACATACATACACACATACATACACACACACACACATACGCAGGCACACACAGACTTTGTAAAAAATGATGTTTTTGCAAACATAAAAATGTGTGAAGAGCAGAACACTGGGCATGTTAATGTATGGGTGTGTACCATTGTGTGTGTGTGTGTGTGCGTGCGTGCGTGCGTGCGTGCGTGTGCATGTGTGTGTGTGTTTGTTTGTGGGCGAGCGAAACTCCCTGAGTGTCTGTGCCAACAGAGAGTGGGTGTTTCTTTTTTTTTTGGGAGTGGGAAGCGGAACGGGTGCCATTCGATTTCTCCAGCCAATCACATCAATCCCACGGCCCGCCCCCGGCCCAACCCGGGCTGCAGCTTCCGGCAGAGGAAGACCAGGGTGGAGGAAGAGGGTGGGTTGTCGTGAGCTACGGTATATATTGACCCTGGATGAGGAGCAGGAGTCAGACGGAGCCTTCCAGAGCAACAACAGGAGAAGAGAGCTAAGAAGGTCTGAAGCAGTCAGCTGCCAGTCAATTCAAACAAGGTCCCAAGCCCAGCCTCATCTCCACGGCAACATGAAGACCCTGGTCCTTCTCAGCATCTGTGGCCTCCTGAGTGTCTGCTGGTCCACAGGGGGTAAGGGCCCACACCAGTGTTCATCTCTTGTTCTCTATAGTGTGTTTTATGAGGGTTGAATACTAGTGTGTTTTATAAGTGATTAAATGCTTTTCTAGTTTTATTTTTTGGGACTCAATGCTATAGCGTGTTTTATAAGAGACTAAAGGTTGTCTATGGTGTGTATTATAAGTGACTCAATGCCATCTGCGGTGTGGTTTATAAGTGACTCAATGCTATCTGGAGTTTGATTATCAGTGACTAAAGTCTATCTATAGTTTTATTACTCGTGACTTTCATTTGACTTTCAGTTTCATTATTAGTAATGCTCAACGGTGATTCTCCAATGTAGCACGTGTGTTATTTACATTGAGGTTCACGGTGGAACAGTGGACCAATACAACATTGTGTGTGTGTGTGTGTGTGTGTGTGTGCGTGCGCGTGTCCCGCCGTGCAGTGGTGGAACCCGAGGCGGTGGACGACGCTGATCTGGACGACGCCGGCGAGGCGGCGCCCGACGTGGCGGACCCCTCCGCCGCCCCCGACGCCGACGCGCCCTCGTCCTCGTCCTCCGAATCCGATTCCCCGTCGGACTCCTCTTCCTCTTCCTCCTCGTCATCGTCGTCGTCGTCGTCGTCGTCGTCCGAATCCTCCGAGTCGGACTCGGCCGCCTCTGACTCCTCTGCGTCAGACTCCTCCTCCTCGTCCTCCTCCTCCTCCTCCTCCTCCTCCTCCTCTTCGTCCGAGTCCTCCTCCTCTGAGGTCACGGCTGCTCCGGCCCTCGCTGAAGCTGAAGGTGAGGAGCAGCGTGACGTCATTGTTCCCAGCCCGCCAGCATCCCGTCTCCGGGCCTGCAAGGGGGGGGGGGGGCGCGTCCTGTTAGCGCCAGCATCCCTGGGCCGCGCAACCAGTCCGGTCCTAGTGAAGTGTATCATGATGATATAGATGTGATGATATAGACGTGATCCCCCCCCCCCCCCCCCCCGATAATGGCCACGTGTCCACAATGCAAACCCACGTGTGTGGGGATTGAAATATCCACCCGGGGGTGAGACCCCGTGACCTCTCCGTTTTGCGGCGTGTCGCTGCCGCGTGTTCTTAGGCGTGTGTGTGGTTGCCTCCCCAGCTCCCCCGGTGATTATGAAGAGGGACCTAGCCGCCGTTCTCCTGAGGAGGAAGAGAGCCACCAGCACACTCAGCCCTCTGCAGACAGAAAGGTATACTGGCTCCCGCAACACACCCTTCACCCTTCACACAACACGACGAACGCACTCACACTCGCCCTGGCCCTAACCCTAACCGATTCCTGCTGAGACCCCTCAGAACCAAACCTCACTTTCTGTCCTTCTCTCTTACTCTCTATCTCTCTTTATCTGTCTTTCTCTCTCTCCATCCCTCGCTCTCATTCTGTTGCTGTCTGTCTCTCTCACTATGTCTATATCTGTCTGTCTGTCTCTCTCTCACTCTCATTCTGTTTTTGTCTGTCTGTCTGTCTGGCTGTCTCGCTCTCTCTCTCTCTCTCTCTCTCTCTCTCTCTCTCTCTCTCTCTCTCGCTCTCTCTCTCTCTCTCTCTCTCTCTCTCTCTCTCTCTCTCTCTCTCTCCCTCTCTCAGCCTGAGGGAAGTGTGTGAGCTGCACGACGGCTGTGACGAGATGGCCGAGACCGAGGGCATCGTCGCTGCTTACACCGCCTACTACGGACCTGTGCCCTTCTAGGCGGTGCAAGGACCCTCGCTCCATTGTTGCTGTATGAACTGTAGTTAATATAATCGGTGGCGCAACCACCACTCCCCCTAGTGGCCAGAAAAGGAACAGCACGTATGGCTTTTGGTGATATTGTTAAGCAGCAAAGAAATATATCTACTACGGTGAGTAATATAACGTAGTAGGATTATGTATGGTATGAAATGAGAAAGTATTCTGGATAGAGTGAAATGGTCACAAAGGGTCTGTGGAATGGGTTGTAGTCAACTCAAATGTATATTATTCTAAACAAATGTAAAGTGCAAAGTATGGTGCTATAAACGCTGCAAATGTTTTGTATTATAATGTGTTGATATTTTTGATACAGTGTTAGAATAGCATTAGTGAAGTTAGTCTATAGAGGAGTTTATTGCTTGAATTAGTGCTTGTCAATGTGTAAATGTCAGTAGTGCAGTAGTGTAAAGTGTAAGTAAAATGCAAATCAAATGTCCTGTAATGACTGTGATACATTTGGAATTGACATGTTGAAAAATAATAATAATGTTTCATTGACATTTGTAAAAACACTGATGTTGATATTACTCAATAAATATGACTAAAATCGGAAGTATTTATAGTTTTGTTGAATCTTCTGGATCTTCCAATACCTACATCTTCAGCAATTGACTGTTATCATGGCAGTAGGCTTACTAGTCAGAGCACGAACAACGATAATACTCCAGTCCGCCACCAGGTCGTGCTGTCGTTCAGCCACAGACAGACGTCAACATGGGCTCGGGGAAATAGGATATACATCCATGATTTACACTGAATAAATACTTTCACTAGCTTAAACTTGTTAGTCTAACTCTCCCGTCAAATAAGAGTATAAAGGTGACATTCAACGTTCACATATTTGGTAGAAACAGACTAACTGTCTGTGACAGACTAACTGTCTAAGTGGGAGTGACAGACTAACTGTCTGTGGCAGTGGGAAGAAAAGGTTAAACTTATCAGTTATTTGTTATGCGGTCCTTACACTCATTAGCATCCAGTAACTTATTTCCAATATCGTAAATGCTTGTTCCTGGCGCCATTTCATTAACAACGCACAAAAGATTAGATATCAGTTATCAAGGTTAACCGAAGATAAAGATAAAACGTTCCCCAACCGCTATAGGCCTGGGCTGGTTTGTGTCTTTGAGGCGTTGCACTGGGAGGCCCTCACGGCAGAGAGCACTGTGCCAGTGAGGCCATAAGACTATCAAAGGTTCAACCACACCTCGACTGCCCCCTGGATAACTCATCCCACCTCCAGGCAAGGAGAAAGAGCAAAAACACAGCCATAAATAACCAGATACTGCTTGCTTTATCCCCCTTTCTAAAAAAAACAGCTGGCGACTAATGCCACGTGAAGGAGTGCGAGATAATCCTGGCAGTAAAGATAAAGACTTTTTGAATACAAATGTACATTTTAGCCTTGGTTGTGTTTTGTACAGCGATGGCAACTGTACAGTAATCAATCTGATGTAGGCTTAACTGTATGTACTATAGGCAACTATTGAACGAAGGGGTCATATCTTCGCTTTTAAAACCGACATCCACTGAATTTTAGGCCATTTTTATTTAGGTGATATGCATTTGCAATTTATTATATTATTATTATAAGAATAAAAAGCCCCCGTCCCTCCAGGTTTAACTTAAATTTCTCACAATTAAATTTCCCACACACATTTATGTCCTCAGAAACCCTTCTGGGGATGCGGCCTCGTGGCTGACATGGGTGTGTTCAATGAGCCCTGGTTCATTTCATGTATTGGCGTATTGATAATCAGTCTCATGTTCACATGGCATCATTCAACATCATATGACTCAACATCCGCCAGTACGATGGAACAGCAATGGAATCTTCCTGGACACGGGAGTGGTGGAGAGAGAGAGAGAGAGAGAAAGGGGGGGGGGGGGAGAGAGAGAGCGAGAGAGAGAGCGAGAGAGCGAGAGCGAGAAAGAGAAAGAGAGGATAAGGTAGGGAAAAGATTGATTTTGGTCTTTGACAAAAACACCAAGATAAAAATAGCTTCAATGATTTTATTAGGTAGAAAAATTGTTTTCAATGAATGAATGTCAGAACACTTTAAACTCTTAAATATTTACAATCAAATACATAATCAACATTCATTATAAGATACCTATTCCTTGAATATGATTATTATCTTCATAATCTATTAACATTTTTGCTAAGTTACACCGTAAAATGATGTTTTGGAGGATGTTTTAGTTACATAGTAATGAAAATGAATTACAAAATGCTGAAAAGCATGAGACACATGAAGCTTCCGTCTACTCCAGAAACATTTTGTGGCAACTGTTTCATTACAGTTTGCTATTTCTGCTATTTTATTACTGAAATCAATAACTCAATAATTTTAAGACAGCTTACAAGGAAACCTCAGATTGTGATTTACTTCAATCAAATATACAATGTACATTTGAAGTGCTATATTGAGGTTTTACACTGAGAGTTGTAAGAGCTCAATAAAGTTCAATGCAGGTTTGATACTGGATCTGAAGTTATGTCTGCAGACGCTCCAAAAAGCACAGACCAGACCTGATTAAACCAGACCCGATAAAACCAGACAGATTGAACCGGGCTCAGATTCAACCAGACCCAATCAGAGACGACTTGAGTTCAGAATCGTCAGTTCCATTTTCCTCACGCGCTCCGCCTCCTCCTCATCGCTCATCGCAGGGTTATCGTACGTCCCTGCCCCCTGCGTCTTCCCCTCCAGCTCCGTGCAACTCTCCTCTCCCTGCTCTTCAGGGTCGCCGGGGGCGACCTGGCAGCACTTGCAACAGCAGCAGCACTTGGCGGCGAGGATGGTCACCACCCTGTCCCAGGGCTCCAAAGAGTGCGCCCAGAGAGGCAGGAAGTCCCAGGAACGCAGCGCCGCAGGCAGCCAGCCGGGCCGCCGCCTCTGGAGCACGTTGATCACCGCGACGACCACCAGCATGGCAATCAGCGGGACGCCCACCCCCACCAACGCCTCCCACCCGGCCAAGGAGAGGGCGAAGATGGAAAGTGGCAGGACGAAGAAGCAGGCGAGGATGTAGACGCCGGCGAACCAGCGGTAGGAGGCGGTGATGTTACCCAGCGCTTTGGCCAGGCGGATGGGGATGCGGGTGAACGGGATCGGGTACCAGAGGAGGATGCCGGAGATGTTGAACAGGAAGTGGACCAGGGCGATCTGTGCAAAGAACCAAGGCAATACATGGATGGATGGCTGGCCGGTAGATGCAGACAAGACTGACTGAGAGGTATATAGACAGACGGCTAGATGGATTATTGTATTTTACTTTTATTTATACAGGTTATTCTCATTGGGGGTAAGACCATCTTTGTCAAGCGAGGTCAGGTTGCCATAGGCAAGGCAAGCCAACTTTATTTATATAGCACTTTTCATACACAAGGCAGACTCAAAGTGCTTCACATAAAAACAGAAGACAGATGAATGGATAGAGGAGGAGACCTGTAAGGCGTTGCCCAGCGTCTCTCCAGGACTGGCCATGGCTGCCAGTATAGCGGTAGTGGTGGTGCCAATGTTGGCGCCCAGTGACAGTGGATATGCTCTCTCTATGCTGATGACACCAATCCCTACAGACACAACGCAATACACATCCATACTCAAAACAGTATCCTTTTGTATTGGTCCAGTTAGTCTCATTTCACGTGAGATATAGCCCAACGCTTAGAAGAAGCAAACATCTTGTCTGTCTGTAGATAAGACGCCACACTCAAGTCAACTGAACAGCTCAATTGCACATCGCAAAGAAACGTTTTACAATAATTGTAAATGTTAGATTTGCAGAACAGAATCGATATCATGATAGAGAGCGTTTGGTAGGCTGCAGAATAGATTTTCGTAGGCCTATTATGTGCAAAGACATCTACTTATATGTACTATTGTGCTCACCATTGGTGTCATGATAGACGTAATTTTTTATACAAAGTGCAGATGGATTCAGATGGACAAAGGGCAGATAAAGTGTTGTTCAGTGCGAGTATGCCTCGATGGATGAATAGATGGATGCATTCATGTGAAGGGACGGATGATGGACGGATGAATAAAGTGGTGAGTGGATCTCACCAACGAGTGGGGTGATGGCGGAGGTGAAGACTGAGCTGCTCTGAACAATGAAGGTCATTCCCGCTCCAACCAAGATAGCAATGTACCCAGTCACCCAGCCAAAGGGAAAGGGAAAATCTACACACACACACACACACACACACACACACACACACACACACACATGCATGATACAACACACACTCATGCACACACACACACACACACACACACACACACACACACACACACACCACACACACATACACAGACACACAGACACACAAACATGTTAATACCACACCTCCAACCAACAATCAAATAAACATCAATTGCCGGTACGAGCAGGTGACATGGAGGACTTGCCCGTGTTCAGGATCTTCTTGATCACCATGGCGACCTGACCCTTGAGCATGGAGTTGAGCAGCTTGACGATGAGGATGAGGCACGAGCAGAGCACCAGCAGGGACAGGGCCAGCAGGATCAGCCCCACGGCCAGGTCCGACAGGGCCACGCCCACAAACAAGTGCTTACCTTAACACACAGAGACCAGGTGAGTCTTCCTTATGGGTGAGTTGGACTCATCCCCACTAGTTGAGTCTACTGCCCGTGCGCTGGTACATACAAGTGAGCAGGCACCACATCATTGTTATGAGTGAAACGTGTTTGTCCTAGGATGAATCTTCTGTGAAGGTTTAATTTGCGCCGACCGTGATTGGCCGATGTGTGTTTCTGCCTTTTCGAGGTACTGTATTAACAACCAAAATGTACTTGAACAGATCAAAGTGTATTCCCAGTACATTTCTCGATGTTGTATGTCTCAGAGACGTTCTTCAGAGTGAAGGTAAGGTTGCCGTCTACCCAGCATAGAGACGGAGAGGTGCAGTTCTCCGGACCAGGAACTGTCACGTTCATTAACGTCTGAAACACACACACAAACACACACACACACGCATTAGAAAGTGCTTGAGTGGTTGAGTTGAGTTACTTGGGTCACTATCAACTAACTTTAGATATTCATATTAATATCATTCTTCCTTGTATTGTTATGAATGCGATATATAAAGAAATGCTCTTATCGTCTTACTGTGTTTGTGAACGTTTTGCACCATGTCTTGATGAGACTCCTGTTCCTTGCTTCTGGATCTCCAGTGGCTATGCCGCTAATAACAGACTGGTCCAACTGAGAGAGAGAGAGAGACAAATGTACACACGCATAGAGAGAGAGAGAGAGAGAGAGAGAGAGAGAGAGAGAGAGAGAGAGAGAGAGAGAGAGAGAGAGGAGAGGGGTGGCAGTTGAGATGAAAAGAGACAAAATCCTGTCATAGTACTTATGATGCGGATGGAAGCAAACGTAGGAACAGGCCTTATACACCTCACAGAGGAAGGCAGAGTCCGCTATCAGTTTCTGATCAGAACCAAGAAGGCCCCCGGGCGGACCGAGGTCCCCACAGCGGTCCCCGGGGCCCAGCGGTCCGCGTACCTGTATGATGGCCTCTGTGAGGGGGTCCGTGATGACGTTGAGCAGGGCCGGGGCTTCTCCGCTCTGGATGTTGAAGGAGTCTATGACGAGTTTGGTGACAATGTACAGGTAACCCGTGGCGACTTCCAGGGGGAGCAGCACCAGCACAGACAGCCAGTTGAAGAAGTCATGCACCGTGGCCCCTGCAAACGCCCTGCAGGTGCAGAACGCCAAAACAGGATGAGGTCAAGGGTCAACAGCGCTGATGTCACGTCGCGGATACAAGAAGATCAATGTCGGTACCTGCGAAATGTGCTGCGGTCACCGGCCTGCGTCATGGCAACCAAGGTGTTGGTGACGGAGGTTCCGATGTTGGTGCCCATGATGATCGGCACCGCCAGCTGCACCGTCAACACTGCCAATGGGTTGCACAGAGGACCTTCATCACCACCACCCTCATCGTCCTCACCATCACAACCCCTCTTATCACTACCGTGGCCTAAAGTCTGCCTTGCCATACGGAAGGCAGGGCACAGCACGAGCCCAACCAATCAGAGATCGGGATCTGTGCATATAGAAAAACAGGCCCGGGGTGAATCTCCGGCCTTCCATATCACACACACAGGATTTAAAATCGGCTTCACAACAATTGCTCGGTGGTCTAACAGAAAAAAAGGAAAAGAGACATTTGGGTGTAAATCTAAAAATGGTTTCTCAGGTTAATTCAAGAGGCCGGCCGGCCGGACCCGCTTGTTTGTGCAAAGACGTTCCGGACGGAGTCCCACGGAGACGCTAACAAGCGGGAGAGGCAGCGCTGCTGGGGCTGTGTGTGAAGTGCACACAGTGTGCGGGCTGCCACTCACACCCGGAGGAGACCATGCTGACCACGATGGAGGAGGAGGTGGAGGAGCTCTGCACCAGCAGGGTGACCAGCACTCCGATCACCAGGCCGGCCAGCGGGTTGGCCAGCACCGAGTTGTCCTGGAAGATGTCCCCCGCCGCCTTGCCTGGGGACGGACGTGGACTCATCAGGCATAGCACAACGGATACAGGGTTATTTATTTTTGTTGTGCCTTTTATTTATTAATATTCAAGCGTTATGTTTTAGAAGGTTGTGTGTGTATTTGTCAGTATTTTGAGTGTGTGTGTGTGTGTGTGTGTGTGTGTGTGTGTGTGTGTGTGTGTGTGTGTGTGTCTGTCTGTCTGTCTGTGTGTGTTTGTCAGTATTTTAAGCGTGTGTGTGTGTGTGTGTGTGTGTGTGTGTGTGTGTGTGTGTGTGTGTGTGTGTGTGCGTGCACTCACCTCCAACCAGCTGGAAGGCCGAGCTGAGGATGTCCAGGGAGCAGATGAACATGTACAGGAAGCACAGCAGCAGGAGCAGCTTCCCCACTGACACCAGCACCCTCAGCAGCTTCCCCCCAGTATCAAGGGCTGGGGGAGAGAGAGAGAGAGAGAGAGAGAGAGAGAGAGAGAGAGAGAGAGAGAGAGAGAGAGAGAGAGAGAATGGAATACTAAAATTTAACTCAAATGTAAACAAGTGCTATGTTAGTCAAAGAATTTAATCATTGTTGCACATTGGGATTCTGTTTCGTTGTCTGTGTGGTTAATGGTTATTCATTAGACACTCATATAATGGTATAATTTCCATTGTGCAATATCTGCCTCACTACTGTCTGGATAAGTGCCAGGTGTTTTGTTTTTACAACTATCTAATTGCGGTCTGATATCGTGCCATAAATCAGAAACTAAACGCTTGTTATATAATCTTATATAATCCTCAATTAAAGGAACTACTGTGTCACTGAACACTGGACAGGACAATGCTGCTCTCTGTGTATTTATTATGCAATACAAAATTGAGCTTAACCTGTTGAAATATGGTGTACCGTATTGTTAAAAGGTGCATGCATTTATCTATTCATACTCATTAGCACCGTTAGCGGAACAAGCCGTAGTGTGTGTGTGTGGTTGGCAGCAGCTGTCCTGTAGCGTGACACAGCGGGCTGAGAGGTGCTACTGTTCACCTGACCAGGGCGTCCCACTGTCCTTGAGTTCCGGTAGGTCCCAAGGGTCCTCTGACGCCTCTTCCTCTATCAGAGCCACTGTGGAGTGGGCCGCTGCCATTGGAACGGCTCTCTGTTTCAGCTCTGTGAAAACAACAAGCAAAGAATATACTTTTATATTACTCCCCTTCCCTTCCTTTGTACAAATAGCTAAAACGAGTTAAAAAGTGACTGAGTGGCAAAGAGTGTGGGTATTTGTATCACAGCTTATCAACATAAAGAACATATAAGCAAGCACATGTTTATAGAGGATACACAAAATAGTATACCATTGGATCCATGTTCCGTCTGTCTCCCATTCCTGTCCTGTGCGGGCTCCAGTCTAGGGGCCATTTACTGACAAAAACAAGAGAATGGATGAATGCTAAACTTAAATATAGTGACCTGATTTGCATCTTTGGAAGTACTGGAATTATTAAGATAACATGAAATGACTTACTAACAAGCAAACAGAGACAGAAAGTTAGGACACAAATTGGCAAAGACACACACACACGCACACACACGCACGCACACACACACACACACACACACACACACACACACACACACACACACACACACACACACACACACACACACACACACACACACACACACACGACAATTGATTGTAGGACCACATATCTTAATGAGTTCAATTATACAATTATTCAACAACCACAATGCAAACTACTACTAATGTATTTTTTATTCTAATATTTTCAATAATGTATTGATACTTAAATATATTAAATAATACATTATCTAAAAATAAATAACTCCTTTTCACTCAAGGTGAGGGTGGTATAAAGCTGTAATGCTGTGATGCTCGATATACTTCCACAGGTTTCGACAAAAGAAATTCTCAACCTTTCTTCAAAAGACAAACAGACCATATTATCGTCACCATATAAATATGTCCTAAAAAAATACAGTGGTCTCTATCTGAAGTTTTTTTTTGTGCATTAATAAGATGAATAAATACTAAAGTTGACAAGTTGTCAACAATCATCCAGTTCCTTACCTGTGGTGGTGGGGTGTAGGGTCTGTGTGTTCTGGTGATGGTTTACACAGCTTGCTTCCAAGGAGCCCTGTCTCAGAAGACAGCTGTGCTACCTTTAGATACAGAACTTAAGGGGGTGGGGCGGGGGGGTTCCAGCAGTGACGTTTTCCAGTGGAAGACTTCGGGAGCGCAGAGGGCCGTAGAAGACGTGGCGAGAGAGAGTTGAAGTCCTGTGTGTCCTATCGCACCTGACGTAATCTGCCCACGGCGAGGTGTGTCGTCGTGATTACCTAGAGATCATGCCTCGCCACAGGTGATCGCTACTGCTGCTGCTGCTTCGCTTTCCGCCCCTTGTTCGGCCTATACTCTCTCAAGCAGATTGCTGCCCCTTCACCCCTGAACAGAGAACATAAACCTGCTCACCCTTTAGGCCCATTACTTACCCACTAATCACCTGTTCTGTATGAGTCACTGGTCTATCCATCACATTGTCATAACAACTAGACCATAAAAAGCCTTTCGGCCGTGGCACACACAAACACACACTCCAGCTGGTGAGCAGGTCAGATAGGCCCAAACAATGCTTGAATCCTCTGATGGGGAATCTCTGTTTTATAGTTCGGAAAGGCGTGGCAGTGCAGAAACCCCCCCTCTGGTCAGGGATTGCCCCTGAACCAATACAGATAGATGAACTCCAGCGATGGGGAGGGGGGGAGGGGGGGTGAAAGGAAGTACAGGATCGACTGGTGGAACCCATGGGACTGTGCCGTCATTGAGTTTGTCTCTGGGTATATGAGGTGACGTGTGTGATTGTAAAGATATAGTATAGATAGTTTATAGTTGTTTTTTTGTCCTACCTTTGTTTTCAGTGACAAGTGATCTGGTTGACAGTTCATTGTAAATGATGATGATGTCCACAGAGATATAACATATATAATGATACAACACAGCACTGTATGTTTTTATACCTAAACTATTCTGCAGAGCCGAGTCCATCTGGGTGAGCCGCATCCGGCAATTTTCCATGGAAAGTTTTTGATTGATCCGTCCATGTGAGACGACAATACCTCGGAAAAAAGTCCTCCTCATCAACACAAATATGTTATGCGCTCTTTCTCTCATGGAGCTTTTGCTCTTATTGACTATTGTCTGCATTTCACCCCCCCCCCCCCCCCCCCACACACACACACACACACACACACACACACACACACACACACACACACTCTTCTCTCATCGGGTCTGCATACTCAGCAGCAGAACTCAGCGGACACACTCCTTAAGGTACTTCAGACAGTTGACCTGACATGTCCCTGTACGTGCTTCAGGGTGCTGTGATCTGTGAGCGATCACAAGGGGAGCTCCAGCTCCTGTTCTCCTGTTTAAAGACCAACAATAGTACGCCTCAATTATAGAACAACCCATTGGGATCCATTTATGTTTCTCCAAAACAAGCCTCACATGCTGACTCACTTCTACATGTATGGAATATTGATGGTTTAGATGTTTTCAATTAATCAATTTTTGTTCTCGCACTCTTAGACTGACTTTACCAGCATATAAAAAGGTAGGTGGATGACCAAGCTAATAACCACGACAAGATATTTATTAATATAGTGCTTTTCAAAAAAGGTAACTGCATTTTATTCAAAAAGGAAAATCGACAATACAAACATAATTAAAAGACTACATTGTGAAGAGAACACAAACCTTTATATACAAAGAACATTTTCAGAAGCATTTATCAAATGTTAAAGGCAAAAAAAATGTAAACATTGAGGAATATCTTCAATTAACACTATAATTTAGTCTTGGGAAAGGCAAATACATAATATATACTTCTATACTGACAAAATAATAACCACTTTAGATATCTGATATCATGGTAAGTGTTCCTGCTTGTGGCAGTTTTTAATGAAAAAAAAACACCTTTGAGGAACTATTTAATTTATCATTTTGTTTAACTAATTATATACTTAACCCTGAAACAGTATAATAGTCGTTCCTTGTAAAGACAATGATAAACTAGGAAATTGATTATTGTCACTTAGTGGTGTAATAGCACCATCTACCTTACATATTGTGTCATTACAACCATGCAGAACATTGTCTATGGACTAGGCAAAGTTATAGGTAAGGCCACGTAAAGGCTGGTAACTCAGTTTCTCCGTTTTTCAATTGAGGGAAAAACGTAAAAACGATGTAAAACCAAAAAAATGAAAACACAAAATATGTGCATCCTAAAATACTGCATTTAATTGTCACATCGTGAAACTGTGAGACAGCATAACAATGATTGGGTAAAGTATTACAATTAGATAAACTATCCATCAAAAAGTACTTGAAACCAAATCCCTGGATTCCGCGCTTTCCTTGGTATATGACAGAAAATAACTGTCCCTGGTAAACTTATGTTCTTGTTCCATATATTTACCTTTTCACCAGAAGTAATTACTTCCGGAACATATGTCATATTTCAAAATAAAGGTTAGTCTTGCACTTCGAACGCTAAAATTCAAGATGCATATAATACAAAACGATGTACCTTTTAATTATTAAAACATAATACATACATTTTTTTATGTTAATAGTTTTTGATGTGTGACATGGGCCGTTTCCTGGCGCCTCTCGTCTTATCTGACCGCGGTCCTACTGAGAGTACTCATTTGCTTCCTGGTCAAGTCAATGGGGCTACGACAATGACATTGGTTGGACTAAAATTGCACCAACTCTTCAAGGGTTTTGTATGAAATCCTATGCTTTGAAAGTCTTTAATTTGGACATACATTGAGATATTCAACATGTCACAAGCTACTACTGGTTTTGCGGAGGAACGTCCACCTGGGGCACAGGTAGTCTTTTGATAACGTAACATACTGAGCAAACCATACAAGCTTCTGGCTTACGTATTCTTGCAATAGACCGTGGAGGTTGGCTGATGTTATTCAACCTTCGTTTAATTTGGACGTGCTTGTGCCTAACTGTTAATGGTATCAGATAGCCATTGCAAGCTTTGCTAATTGGTCCTGCTTGTATCATGTAGGGGCCAATGGGCATGGACTACGTTCCCACAGAAGATGAGAAAAGAGTATTTAAAGAATGCAACCACGAAAGCTTTTGGTACAGGTGTAAGTTAGAGGGTGACACGTATACTTCTTATTAAATTAATGTTATAAACATGTACCAGGTGTTCAATGATTCTCCCCTTGCCCATTTACAGCTGTGCCCTTCTCGGCTGCCAGTATTGCTCTGACTCAGGTCTTAATTACCAGAGGTAAAACCATATGGTTTATTTTCTCTTTCAATGAAATAGGAAAATCCACTTGTCATAATATAATTGCAATAGTATAATTGTAAAGCAAGCAAGAAAGAAATAACCAAGTAACTGTTGTTAACCCTTCTAAAGGAACTCTTATCGGTTCACCAAGGTTCGGATCTTTGCCCAAACTAGCCTGTAAGTGAATTGCACGTGCCTTTACATTATATCGTCCCTGAGTTATTCTATGGAGTAGTCACTTGGATTGATTTGTCTCCCTCTAGTTGCTGGCTTTTGTGGCTACCTAGCGGGCAAGATGTCCTACATGAAGACTTGCCAGGAGAAATTTAAGATGCTGGACAACTCTCCACTTGGAGAGGCGCTCAGGAAGAGGACCGGCTTTCCTTTAAAGTGAGTAGCCCTCAAAGCCCTTTAACCGCCTGACGGTGTAGTTTTTGCCTGACAGTGTATCATTTGCCTGACAGTTTAGTTTTGCTTTTTCCATGCAATACTCTCCCGGGTCATTGCATCCTCCCATCTTTTCTTGCCCTCGCAGTTCCCAGAACCCCAAGACCGAGCTGAGTGACCCCGATGCCCAGTCATTTTTTAGCAATTTCCAGCAATCTGATTCCAATAGCCAAAGCCAAATGCCCTCCGGCACCAGGGATCAGGGATATGGATACAGTACGGAGTCTTCCGAGCAGAGGGAGAGAGCAGAGGACTACAACCATCCAGGTAACCACACAAACCAATGGAACAATCAGGTGTTGCCACTTCATGAGGCACCATCGCTAGGGCTGTACATGGAGTTATTTTGTGTATCAAATTATGTCAATGTCAGGAAATAAAGCTCTCTGCTACCTCTCAACAAGGCCACCCCGACTGCAGTTTTAACCACGAATGAATATACATATGAGAGGCTTTCAACCATATCCTTATAGACACTCAATCTGTACTATGCATTGATCCGCATGCCCTAAAGCAAAGCATCCCTTTTCTCTATGAATCTTCTCCAGAAGCTCAAGTCCAGTCTTACCTGGGGGAAGAGGAGCCCACGAGGAAGCCTAACATCCTCTATGAAGACCTGAGGAGCAAGAACAGGGAGAACTATGAGGTCACACTCACCCAGAAGGCAGAGGCACAGCTCAAAAGTCCAGCCACCAGGGAACCAGAGAGGTCTGCACCACAGAAAGCAGGTGAGCTGTGACACCCGGAAGGGATAGACAAATATGATTAAAAAATATATAAATAAAGATAGAAAGCTAGGTTAGGTTTTTTCCACTGGGACTTTCCATGCTACTGAATATGTATGCTCAGTATTGGATATAAGTGTCCACCGAGTGGCGTACATTATGTTGCCAGCTAAAAGTAAAATGAATGCCTTGTTCACAAAGTCTTCAGGAAGTCAGTTCGTCCCATCTGTGACTGTTTACTTCAGAATGAGCTTGGATTGTAAGTGCTATAGGTCAGAGGAAAAATGATGTGGAAGATTTTTAAATCATTGTAATGCTTCTTCCTAATTTGGTCAATAAATTTTCTAAATGTCACTCTTCACAATGTATAACCACTGACAGATAGCATACTTTTGATTATTCAGAAATGACGATTGTCGAAAGGAAACCATTGGGTCAAATCTATCATGTGTTAGGCTTTCACTGATAACTGGGACTTGATAGCCAATTCTTCTTATCTTCCAGTCAAGAAGAACATCTATGGAGATTCCTGGGAAGATTGAAAATGTATGGAAGCTATGCATGTCAAGCACTGGTATTGAATTTTCAAATTAGAGGGTATGTCGTAAGTCCTCTTTGTGAGTGAATAAATTAAAACATTTTGTAAACATTTTTGTCTTTAATATTTTTGGAAACAACCTTTTAGAGCAGAGATGGACTTCATGCATTACAAGACCGTTTTACATGTCTACTCCAATACAATTTTTTTGTATGTCCCCATTGTGTATGTAGTCCAGGTAAAAAAAAGAAAAATTGCAATATAAAATTAGCATGAAAATGGTCTGTAATGTTACTGAAGCCAGGCAAAAATAATCATACTAATTAGAAAGAATGTGTAGTACTGACTTGGATGTGTTGTGCATGTCAACAGAATTGAGCATGTCCAATGTGCTACTGCTAGTGACTATGATGCCCATGGCATGTACTGTGATCATGGCTATGGTTGTAGCTGTGAGTTGTTGTGTGTCCCCCGGGGAACTCAGACCCGAGTCCTTGAGGGGTTGAAGGGGACCCATTCCCAGCGGCACCGGGAGCATTGGGCCACCCTTCGTAGTACATCTGGGGAGCGGTGGTCCCCATGGCAACGGCACTGGACAGCGGAGCGTATGCTTGGACCGGGTACGACCCGGGTGTTGGGTTGAATTCAGGAAGGAGCGTCTTCCGCCGCTCCTCAGGGGACACGGGCACGTGACGGACCCCAGGAATGTTCCTTAGAAACTTGAAAGGCGCCGACTTCTCCAGGACAGATGCTCTGGCCTCCGACATGTCCAGTACGGAAAGCCATCCCTTACCGTACACCCATCCGATCAGAATGGCAATGATGTTGCAGGGAAGCACAGTGTGGGGAATAAATAAAAATGTGACCATGAGAAAAACCCAGGGGAGACTCATTGTGGGTATGCTGACACCACAGAAGAAACCTTTGGCCATACGAGTGTGCATGGTGGTCACAGCAACGAGGGCCAGAGCTATTGGCACCAAGCCCTCCGCAGGGTTTTGTGTCGTATCGTGGAGGAAGAGATCCATCAGGGCATAGCACAGCCCCGTGCACGTCGATAGAGTTACGAACAAAAACAGGAATCGAACCGTTCCCACGCCTTTTTCGAAACTGCCACAGAGCAGCACCAGTACTCCAATGTTAAGAAGAAGCTGGACAGATGTCCTGTGATAGAAAGGGTAAATGAAGATCCGGTGCGCCTCTCCATTCATAAAAACATTGGCACCCACACTAAAGACGGCCTCAGTTAAAATGAAATATTGTTTGAAGGTAAACAAGAGGCACGATAAAAAGACCACCACGAGTATCCCACTTGTGACTTCAGGCGTTGCATCTTTGAGAGTCTGTAAAAACATATTTAGACTTAGGCTATGGTTGAGTTACCGTAAGATAAACGATATCCAGTAAATAAGCTCCCACGGATGTATTACAAAAGTTTCCCTTTCAGACAGAAGTCGGAAGTTAAAAACCAACAGACATATTCATTTACATGATATTTATGTGTGGCTTAGCTTTTCAAAGTGGTGTTTTCACACATAATTGATAGATATAACTGCAATCGATGGACACTATCGACCCATTTACAAGAAGAACGCGGAAGAAAACACTTCGTCGTTGTCGACCGTGGTCCCCTCATTTAAATCAGTGACGCAAGCACGTTTCGCCCCCTTCCGGTGTCGCGTGGTACTGCGGCGGATGTTGATGTTTTGTTTTGGAGCCCACGGAACGATGTGAGCTGACGTCCCCGGGATTCAGATTTTGGTCTTTTGTACTTGTTTCTCGATACGGTTTCTTCTGTTAGTCGGCATCGTGTCTCTCCCGGCAGTTGTACCGGGAAGCGCGAGGCCGAGTCTTGCGATGATGGAGGACTTTGATGAGATCTATGAGGAAGAGGAAGAAGAGGAGGACGAGGACAGGGCCGCAGAAGAGCAGCTCCTAAAGTACGCTCCGGACCCGGTGGTGGTGCGAGGATCCGGCCACGTCACTGTGTGAGTCACCGGCGAGGCTTGCGGGGAAAGGCAGTGGTCCCAAGGATGTGTCCGTAGCCACTTCTTTTATACTTAAGTTTCACTTTGGCACAGAGAAGATGTTAGCTTCTGGCTAACTGTCACAAGCCTACCAGTTAGCATTAGCGCTCCTTGCCTTAGAGGACTGCCCCATTACCTTTTTAATGTGGCTATCATTAGCCAACTCTAGCCTTCTATGCTAGACATATAGCTAACGTGTTATCTTGTCCGGCATTATATTGTCTGTCCAAATATGTAGAGATTTTATTGGGAAGACGGCCAAAGGTCTTGATGTTGTTCCTCGCTTGTGTCTTGCTGTTGCCACCAGCCTATTATCATGTTTCCTGCAGTATGTTTAGCCTAGCAAATCCTGTGTTGTCATCTTTGTCATCTGTTCAAAAGCCGGGCCACTGACAAGTTTTAACATCGTCCTACTTCTTACCCTGACAGATTTGGACTTAGCAACAAATTCGAGTCAGAATTCCCATCGGCGCTCACAGGAAAGGTGAGGGTTTGGTTTAATTGAAATATGCTCATAACCGAATTCTAACTAATATTATATAATTTATATATATTTCTGTTTATAAAAATATGATAATGTTAGAAACATATTGGACAAAAACATGTGAAGCAGATATCTTGAGTTAACCTATAGCACATTAATATATAATAAATATATCAGTCGTATTCTGATACCTAACGGCAAATACATACAACCCAAAAGAATATCATCTCTACACATACAATGGTAGAAGTGTAGTGCAGGTGCGTCTTATGTGTGGGTTGACGTTTGGTCTGGATGGGGGCCTGTGTTGTCAGGTGGCCCCCGAGGAGTTCAAGGCCAGCATCAACCGGGTGAACGGCTGCCTTAGAAAGACCCTCCCTGTGAACGTCCGCTGGCTGCTCTGTGGCTGCCTCTGCTGCTGCTGCACCCTGGGCTTCAGTCTGTGGCCGGTCATCTGCCTCAGCAAACGGGTGAGATGACACGCACACAAACACACACACGCACACTTGTCCATACCTACGCACACGCACATTCCCACGCACATATACAATCATATGCATGCCCACACACACACCACATTCGTACATGCATACATACATATACACACACAAATATACACGCACTTGACATACATATAGCACACTTACACATACACACTCACACACATACACTTTTCATATAATTATTCCATAATTTCACGATTAATTACTAAACAATGACCAAAGACCAATGCTAGCAACATAATGCTCCTATGCTCCCAAAATGGCAGCGGTCATTGCGATGTGACATTGCAATATAAAATACCTATATTTACTGTATGAATACATTTCCAAAATAAATGGTTGCATTTGTGACCAATTTGGTCGCAGTTTTAAGCCCTGTATTAAACAAAGACAATAACTTGTAGTATCATTCTAGGTTGAGGACTGTAATTTACCCATATATGCTATGAATTGGGATATTTTTCTTTTGGCTTAAGTGGTATTAAAACTGTATTAATAGATCTTTCAATTAAACTGGTTGAAACCTGTAGATACACTGTACAGTATATGGCCCTTGATCTGTCTATTATTGTCTTTTCCAATGTTTATGTTGGTCTGGTATCTGGCAGATAGGCAGTACACCAGTGGGGTCGTATTCCGTCATTTGACATGCCTCGCATTTATATGGACAAAATATCCTGTGACTCTACAAAGATATGATAAATAAAAGAAAAAATAAATAAAAGAAAATAATCTCGTAACTGAGTTTGTATGACATCAATTTTTTTTATCTGTGATTGTGTCCCCTTTCTTAGACACGGAGATCCATAGAGAAGCTACTGGAGTGGGAAAACAGCAGACTTTACCACAAAGTAAGTTAACATGTCTGTGGTTCAACTACAGGTCATAGTCTCCCGAATTATGCTACAGCATATAATCTGCCTGATGTCTTGTGGTATCAAAGGACATAAAACATATTGTTAGCACATATTGACCTTGAATGGACATTTGACTCAAAGACTAATTAAATCCTAGTCTTGAAGTGTCTACAGAAAACCGGACAATAAAGCTTTGCAGTATATCTCTGATCTCTGATCTTTCCATCTGCTTTCCCTCTCTGTGTCTCCTGTCTCTCTCAGCTATGTTTGCATTGGAGGCTGAGTAAAAGAAAGTGTGAAAGCAACAACATGATGGAATATGTAAGTATTTCTTTGGTTTGGTCATCATGAAGATGAAGCCTCACTGTGCTGTGTGCATTGGTACCTCATGTGCGTGTACGTTCAATTGTTTGTTTGCTATGACAATGACGATGACAACCCCAAATGGATGTGCTATAATATATGCTGTGGCCATCTCTTTATGTTGTGGAGCTCATTCATACTTATTGAACATATTTCTTCTCAGGCCACAAGCCTTAGTATCATCCGTTCCGCACAAATATCTGACAGACATTTCTCTTTACATCCCCAGGTCATCCTTATAGAGTTCTTGCCCAAGATACCGATCTTCAGACCAGACTAGTTGTTGTTGAGCCCATACCCCCCCCCCCCCCCCCCTTCATCCCATGAGCCCAGCGCCTTCACAGAACCACAGTGGCACCCTGTGCTTCCTGATGAAAAAACCTTCCCCAAAGGCCACCCACATTTTATGTTTACAGGGTGTCACCTACTTTCCCTTTCTACTCTTTGTAGCCACCCTCACGGACACCTTCTTAAGTTGTTTACAAATCGGACAAGCCTATCTTATAAGTTATTTTTGACTGTTCTGGGGGAACCGTGTTGGGCCCAGTTCAACTGCACGGTGCGGTTCTCTGTCCAGGGAGCAGGGCACAGATGGACCGGCAGGTTGGACACCGGAACTCAGAAACTGGAACCGTGTCATTTTCCCCTCCCCTCCTGCAAGACACAATCAGAATTTGATGATGAGGGGGCGTGGGGGGGGGGGGGGGTGGTCTGTCCAGAATCTCTGTTTTTGTTCATTATGCCAACGATTCAACTTCATCTAACAGAACAATAACAACACATGATATCATCACAGAGCAGAATTTCCCGGGCTATCCCCACCCCATCTGCAGATCCTCCTGATCAACGCCAGACGCAAGCTAAAAGGAACAAAGTCGGACCATGCGACAAAGGCCTCCCTTTTTAAATGTACTTTACGGTAGTGAACTCCACTAGCTAGCGGCATAGCTTAAGGTCGACAGCCCCAACTTGAGCCGAATAGCCTCTTACTCCCTCTAATCCCCTGGTAGAGGCCCCAGCCCACCAGCCCTTCCCCCTGTGTGTTGGGGGCCGAGAGTCAGCCTAACCCTAGTGACAATCACAACGTATCGACCGCACTCCCCCTGAAGGGGGGGGGGAAAGACCGATGGTATTCTTCCGAGACAATGAAATGTTTTGGGTTTTCTTTTCAACGCTGTCCCTGTCTCGCCGAGTGATACTGTCATCACTTGCTGCCTAACAACCGTTGCTATGAAGCAGCGGCAAAACAAGATGAGGTCAACGGATCCTTTCGGGATGAGGGACCAGAACATTGTTTTTTTGTTTTTCTGTACCTTTATAGTAACCCCACCTGACGTGCACCTGAGGGCAGGAGTGTGCGTCTGTCTGGTGAGGTGTGGAATCGCATATGGGTTAGGATGCATTTTGTGTGTGGGTGTGGTGTGTGCGCGTGCGTGTGTGCGCAGGAGAAATGTTAGAAGACAATAAAACCTGTAGAACTTGTCTTGATTCTGCCTAGTAGGGTTCAGTCCATGACATGTTGGTTAGTCCTCAACGATCTCGTGAGTTTAATTTTGTTATACTTAATCTCAATGTGCAACATGAAAGAGTCTCTGCGTTTGTATCCGCTTACTTGGCCTTCGATCGACTGCGGTACAAAGCACTTTGTATTGGCGGTCTCCTTTGGGGTCATGGCAACACAACCTGCACAATGATTCTCTCCTCCCTTTTCTCAGGCATCCTCGCCTGCTGTGCGTGCGTGTATATATGAGACCGGGGGGGGAGGGGGGGGGGGGGAATCGTTGGATGTATTCCATTTAACAAAGTGTTCATTTTTTTTTGTAAGTTACTGTTCATGTTTAGTAAAGTCTTCACCCGCGTGGACACCACACAGCACAATCAAGAATTTGAGTAAACGTCATAGATTCCATCCACAGGCGTTGCTGCCGTCTGCACAAGTGATTCTGTGGTCATGATCTGCCCTTCAGCTCCCCTCTCCGGTTTGACCTCTTGTCATGGGCCTCCGGTCACTCAGCCGTAGTGATTGTATGGGTCGCACTCAGGGCGTTTTATTTAATCTAGCTATGTGTCGGTTTTTTTTTTAATATCTGTCTTTATAGATGGATAGATATTAAAAAGTATGATTTCTAACCCATTCAAAGTAAAGAATTTCTTTTTTTGTAAGTGTCATAGATACATGACCTTAATTATCGACTTAATAACTCATGGAAAAAATTGTTTTGTTATTTTTACATCGAAATATGCCCAGTAACAAACAAGTTCTCGCCTTTTTGATGCCATTAACAGCAAAAAAACGACAAAACATATTCCAATGTGAACCAGGCCTTTTCTTTTATTCTTTTTTGTTGCCCTGGTTTGTGTTTTTCAAAGTCTGAGCAGACTGAATGGCCACTGGGTTGCCTTGTTAATAATCACCCTCCGTTCACATTTAGTTCTGATGTTCTCCATGAATCAAGATGTAAAGCTGTGTGTGTGTGTGTGTGTGTGTGTGTGTGTGTGTGTGTGTGTGTGTGTGTGTGTGTGTGTGTGTGTGTGTGTGTGTGTGTGTGTGTGTGTGTGTGTGTGTGTGTGTGTGTGTGTGTGTATACACCAATGGTATCAGTACATCCGAGATAGTGATCGAACCCTGTCCATTATGTGAGTCAGTTTTATATAATCCATAGTGTTCTGACCAAGACCTTGCGTGTGCGTGTGTTAATGGGAGACGTGTAATATATGTATGTATGACACAAAGTTTATGTACAGTAATAAACTACCCATAAACAAGACCATGCTAGTTCCGCCTCTCCACTCTCACAGCCTTTGTGAACATTATTTGATCCATTGTTTCTAGGGATTTTAATCAATTAAAATGGCATGATTGTCCGTAGTTAATCAGTATGTTCAAAATGCACCGTAAAGGGCATTTTTAAAGTTTTTAATGCTCTTTACAATATGGATACAAAATCTAAAATATGCTTGCTTTATGCAAATGTCTATCGTTTGTATTGGAGATTGAGAAAAAACAAAAACCCAATGTGTCCAACCTTTTTTCTAGCATTAGCACAAATCAATGGGCTGAAACAATCCAGGGACCCACATGGGTCAAGCACTTACCGTTATGCTCAAATCACGACTCATGGCAATTAAAACAATGATTAGAAAGACCCTTGACGATTGCTGTGCTGCCGTTAACCCCCATTGATACCTGCATCCCTATTTTCAGGCATGCAAACTGGTTTGGGGTGAAAAAGGTGAGAATGATGCGTGAGCCGAGGGAAACACAGACCCACTAGGGCAGTGGTTCTCAAACTTTTTACCATGAGTACCACCTTAGAAATTATTTGGCTCTCCAAGTACCACCGGAATTAAAATAAAGAAGGCATTAATATTAATAATATGATTTATTATTCACATAACTTTACTTGACTGAACAACCAACTGTAGACTATGTAAACTCATGTATTGTATTTAAACACTTGCAACGAGACAATACTAACAACAGGTCAGAATATAATGTTTAGGTTTGAAGGAGAATGTAGCCTACTCAGGCACAAATTGAAAATTAAGAATAGTAGGCCCTACTGTGACCTTCTCAAAGTAATCCTGGGGAATGTAGGCCTACCTATAAGAATAATAATAAAAAAAGAAATTGGTAATGGCGACTCTGGACCTATCATGCTTAGTGAGAGGGGTGTGCGTGGCTCTGTGAACAGAGTTCTGTGATGTCTGGGTCGATTGAGGTTAGCTTTAGCCTCAGACTTGGTTCATGATGTTGTGTCAATAAGCTCCACCTGTGTTGCGCAACTTTACCGTGCATTCACGTCGCAGCCGCGATTGCATTTGGATCACGGCAGTGTTTCCCACAGACCAGGGGGGTATTCCATCAAAGTCGCTGATGAAAGCGGCGATTAGTTGATTAAGCCTGGTTAGAACTAGCGCCAACTTCCACTTGAGGCTAAAGCCGTTCCATCAACGCAGATCAGCCGCGCGTTGCTCAGGTTAGTTCAAACCAGGCTCACGTTATCGTGGATTACGCGCGTTCACGAGATATGTAACCAGCCCAGAACCGTGAATGTCGAATCATGGATCAAATGTCCGAAAAGGACCGAGCGGGATCTTTTCCAGCGGCGAACAAAAGCTGCTTGTGGGGGTCTATGAGGAGTACACGCATATAATAACTCAAAAAGGGAACACCGTAACCATTAATAGAAACAGGGAGGCTGCCTTGCACAAAAATCGGCGATCTGTTGAATGCATAAGTAGGCCTAGTATTAAGCGTAATATTTAATTTAATATTGACCATGGATTTAAAAGCAGGGAGATAGTCTCGAGTTAACGTGTCGGACTTGTAGGCCTACCCGGTCGTCCGGGGTTCTATCCCCAGTCCGCAATTAATAGTAGGCCTAGGCTAATATAGGAAGTATTACTAGAGATATCAAATAACTTTTCATGCCATTTATTTTCCATTTCTTTGAATATTCTTAATTAGGTTATTAATAAAATTAACGCCAAGAATACTACACATTAGAACTCGGGTCGCACGTATCACAGGGCAAGTGCTAGACCATTCACCCAGCCGCTGATTACTGATAACGCGATAATACATAGATTTGTGTAAATATGTGTTGAACAAATAGCCACAGTAATAATAGATAGCAATTCATTGAATTATTTCATTTGCGTCATTTAATCTTAGACCCTTAGTGAAAATATACGCTGTTTGTAGCCTACTTCATATATGTACATTTATGACAAAATTGTGAGGACTGGGCTTTGCGGAACCTTCTGATGGTACAATTGTTGCTGACAGATGGATTTCTCTGAAACACCGCTCAAGTTAGCCTGACAGTTAACCTGCTCCCGACCAGGTTAGTTTGGTCGGATAAATTGCCATGGTTACTTAGCGGAGATTCCCTTAAGTGACGTTCATGGAACGCAACTCCAGCTGAAAGAAGCCCGGCTTTATGTTTAGCTTGATGGTTGTTTGGTCGGATAAGTTGCCATGGTTACTTAGCGGAGATTCCCTTAAGCCACATTAATGGAACGCAACTCTAGCTGAAAGAAGCCAGGCTAAGCAAAATAAGCCCGGCTTTGGGTTTAGCTTGGTTGATGGAATACCCCCCAGGTAGCAATGTGTGGAGGATTTGTTGAGGGGGGGGGCATTATCGTTAATAGAAAATGCGGATCATTTTCTTTCTCGTGTGTCTCGTTTTTCGCCCGTGCCTAAAACCGCAGCGCATTTGAAACTTGTGTGGCGGTGCGGCTTATTCTGCTTTTTTTAATACATAAATGAAAGGCTTGCGGTTTATCCATGATGCAGCCTGTATGCGGGAAATTACGGTAGGCCCCGACAGGGCGAACCGGACCCCGACTTGAAGCGGCGGTGTCTTCTCCCTTAAGGGGCTTATTTTAGATAATAACCGGCGACGTTCTATAGGCTACATTATTACACGGCTACTTGCCGAAACGAAAAAATAACTTCACACGGTGTGTGAAGTTGTGTCAACCAGTCACGTGGTTTTTGGGGAGGGGAGGGGAGGGGTTTGAGCCCATCCGCCATGCTGGTAGCACGGTTGCCAGGAGAAACGTTGTCAGAGCTAAACACTTTAAATATCAGCCCATACCACCGTTCAAGTCCTCCTATCATGATGAATGAAGGAGAAAGCCCAACTGGTCCGACTCCCGACTCCTTACTGAGCAGATTATAAAGTCAATACAATAAATTATCTTACAATAAATGATTAGATAGTAATCATAAGTAAGAGTAGTTATAGGCCTAGGCCTATTATTTTTTACTTCAAACCATTTATTTTTATTTGAAATAAATAATGATGATTAAAGTGTTGTATTACTATTAATACATGAGACAAATAATGATGGGTTAAGTGATTTATTTATATTTATATATTAAATAATTAAGGATGATTAAAGGTACATTTGTAACATTGCCCCCGTGTGTTTTAACCATCACTGATGGTTGCGATATTCCTAAATCGTCGTCATTGCAAAGTTGCATTTTCCCTGTTGCTAAATATCGGAGTGTTATTCACTAATTCCACAAGAATTCCACACAAACAAGTTTGATACCCTCACGATTTTGCCTATATCGCCTTATCAATTCACAGTCTTCCGTCTCCATAACATTTCGTCTCGCAGCCATTTTCCGATTCTTTGTGAATAGGACTTACTGAGTTAGGAGTCCTCTCGAGGACTTTTAAGCTCTCCTAGACTTAGGTGCTACTTTTAGGCCTAAAATACTTTGTGAATTGCTCTTTGTGAAAAAAGTTAGGAGTCCTAAATTTAAGACTGACACGCCCATTATTTTTAGGAGTTACTCCTAAATTCGCCACTTATGACCTACTTTTAGCCCTAAGATTCTTTGTGAATACGGCCCCTGGACCTTTAACCACCTTGCACATATATGGACATAGTGAACTACTTGGTTTTTGGCATCAGTCAATATACGATGCAAGAATTTAAAATCCATAAATCGCTAGAAAGCTATGAGACATTCTGCTGTGGTTGGGTGCAAGACCTGGCCATCTACAAGCCTCCAAACGCTCAAAACACTGTTGTACTGGCAAAGGTAAGTTGCTTCACCTTTTGAGTTTTATGCTAATACTAATGTGTTGTGAATACATTGCGTTGACCAAAGTGACAAAGTAATTTACCGCGATTGTTTCGTAAACACTAGATTGTAACGAGGTGTTCCATGCACACAAACGTTAGATTAACTTCCCACATGTTTTTCAGCTTGTTATGCTGATTTGATTTTAGCCCAATGAAACATACTAGGCATTGTGTGTTGGGGGCTTCGAAGTAGACAAACCAGTTCTGGTTAGGCTAGGGTAGTTAATGGTCTGGTTAGACTTAAGCAAGCCATTAACGGTGTGAATGAAAGGTCTGTGAGATTCAGGCTGCTGACAAATGTAAATATGGAAAGCTGCATACAAATGGAAATGGGGGTCTAGACTAGGCTGTAACTTAAAAAATATAAATAAAATGTGTCCCTTGTCTTCAAGGCTTTTTACTGTTTCTCTAATTTATTTACCTCTTCATGCATTCACGACGGCTCTGCGAGCCTCCACTCACCCCATGGGTCATCCTCACACCATCGGGGCAAGTGTGTTCGGCCCACTGTACATGCATGGCTGGTGTAGCGGAGTCGTGCACCCATGTCGGAGCCCTGCTGTTTATGGTCGATGCCTGTGTACGGTTAAAGGAGAAGGCCACAGTCACAGACGAACCGGCCTACTGGAAGCTGCCAAGCAGCATTAACAAGGTCCTGCCAGAGGTTGGCCAACGCATCAATTTCATATCTGCTGCAGCTACACGGAGGTCTCTAAACAGATGAATAGACGGTGAGACCCACAATAGTCCTGCGCTGAGAACACGTCCAGCCAAAACAGCCAATGACACACCGACACCAACACCGGAAGAGCTAGCAGTATTCTACCGGGAAATCAGCACGACAGGGACAAGATCAGCAATTTTGAGTGTGCTACCCGAATATTGTGAGTTCAGAGACCCTATTCGGCCCATCCGCAGTTACAGTTACAGTCTCTGGCTAATGGAAGCGGCCTTGATAGGAGTGACTTGCCTGCGCTGCAGAAGCACTGCCAGACCATAGGGAGCATTGCTGATGTGTCTGAGGAACAGGCAGTGCAGATAGAGAGAAGGACGCGGGGACAGCACAACTCATCACTTTGGTTTTCTGCACGGGCTGGAAGAATCACAGCCTCCTCAATGCATTGTGTTTATGCAACAGACATTAGTTCACCAGCACCCTCCACCATAAAGAGGGTTTGTTATCCTACACGTGGGCCGGGAACAGCAGCCACCAGTTGGGGCATCAAACATGAGGAGACAGCGAGGCAGGCATACACTGCCCAAACAAAGGATCAGCACACCGATCAACAAGTGGAAACTTGTGGGTTTTTTGTCAACCCGGCCTTCCCACAGGTAGGAGCATCGCCAGATGCCATTGTTACTTGCACTTGTTGTGGGAAAGGCTGCATAGAAGTGAAATGCCCCGCGAAGTACAAGGACAGCACAATCCTTGGTGCGTACTCATCAGATGACCGCAACTTCTGTCTGCATGCTGTTGATGGTCAGGTGCACTTCAAGAAGAACCACCAGTACTACACCCAGGTCCAGACCCAACTGTTTGTAACAGAGAGTGCTTACTGTGACTTTGTAGTGTGGACATTGAAGGACTGTGTGATTCTGCACATAGCTCCAGACAAAACATTTTGGAATGCACGGCTTCAGAAGGCACAGGACTTCTTTGTGAAGGTGGCTCTCCCTGAACTTGCGGTGCAATATTTCTCGATACCACCTACCTCCCAAGCATCACCTGGCCCCAGTGTGCTTCGTGAACTACAGCCACAGACCGTGGTGAAGAGTCCAAGGAAGCAGTCTGCCCAAAAAGCACCAAAGCGAACAAACGCAGTGTGGTGTCTCTGTGCTGGACCAGAGGAAGGTCAAATGGTGGCCTGTGACAACCAGAACTGTACAATTCAGTGGTATCACTTCCATTGTGTGGGGCTTGTGGACACCCCTTCTGCTGACACTGCATGGTTTTGCCCTTCTTGTGCTGAATAGTATTGATTGAGATTGTACATCCATGCACATTTCTTTTTGATTTCTTTATTGCTATTTTTAAATGTTTATTTTTAAATGCACATTGTTCTTTTGCACTGTTTACTGTTTCAACCTTTTGAAATGTTGCACTGTCAATTTCTATTTATTCAATTTATAGTTCTATTTCTATTCTAACAGTTCTCAATAAATAATGTTACGCCATATGTTGTTTCAAGAATTTATTTCAACACGAAACAGTAAGGAGGCACTCAAACAACACTTTTACACATATTTGTTAAGGCACAGCAAACAGTGACAATCTTATCCAACGGCATTAGGTTTTCACCCTCACATTTGATGAGCATGTTCACAGGTACAGTGGAGTGTAAGAATTTAAATTTGTTGCGCACAACACCAATCACCCTCTCAACATGAATCCTGAGATGTGCTATGGCCCTAGTCTCCTCCACATCTTTCGCATCCAGCTGTGCACGACCCCTTGTGAACGTAGGTACCTTAACTTCAGCACACATCATACCCACACTTTTCCTGATATTAAAGCCCCTATCTGCCAGCACAATATCACCTGGCAACAGTTTGTTGAGGAAACCACTTTGCTCTGTTATACGTTTGTCACTAGTGCGCCCACCCCACCCTTGGGATATGAAAGAAATTACACCCTTTAGGTGTAAGGGTGTAATTAGGTACTTCATGGTGTATGCATGTTTATACTGAGAGAAAGTCTGTGCCCTTGCCAGTACATTTGAGGGTTTTTCAATAAACACCTCGAAACAATCCACAATGGCGGCTACATTTTTCCCGAACGATTCCACGAACTGGTGTGGCATACTCGTCAATAAACAGTCTCTGCTTGGCCAGTGCACTAATGGACACAGCCGTGCATACATCACTCCAAGGGTATGGTGAAAGGCATCACTGACTGTTGTCCTGTGTACCCGAAACAGATGGCTGATGTGCTTTACTGGCAGGTCTAGTCTGAGGCGCATTAGAGTCAACAGGACAAGCTGGAAGGGTGAGAGTTTCTTCATCCTACCTTGAGGCAGATATGGGGTGAGACTGCATAGAAGTGTCTGAAACATTACATAGCTTGCAAGTCCTGTGTAATACTTCACTATGTTATCATCACCACTCAGAAAGTTCTCATTCATCCGGTACTCATCAAGCTCCTCCTTCAGCTTTCTGTTTTCCTCCAAAAGACTGTTGATTACATCTCCTCTAGATGTGCAGAGTCCACATTCCAGGTCCTCTGTCGGGGATGGAGGCCGCTGCTCCTCTGTCGGGGATGGAGGCTGCTGCTCCTCTGTCGGGGATGGAGGCCGCTGCTCCTGTGCTGGGGATGGAGGCCGCTGCTCCTGTGCTGGGGATGGAGGCCGCTGCTCCTCTGTCGGGGATGGAGGCCGCTGCTCCTCTGTCGGGGATGGAGGCTGCTGCCCCTCTGTCGGGGATGGAAGCTGCTGCTCCTGATGCTCTGCCAGCGGTGGCACTTGCTCCTGGCGCTGGGTCCTGCTGCGCATTACATGCCGCTGATATCTCGCTCCATCTGTTGGCTTGACATCACTGTGGCCTAACCGCAAAGATGGTGTCCAGTCAGGGTGGTTCTCCACCATCTCATATGATGGTTTACCTAGAACAGAATAATTAGATTATGAAAACTCAATGTAATCAATGCTTTAATTACAATCAATGCTTTAATGCAATGTACAATGTACAATCAATGCTTCAATCAATGCTTTAATGCAATGTAATCAATGCTTTAAGCTTTTACAGAAAATATGTTAGTTAAGCTCAAAACAATCATGGGAAACACTAATGTCATGAACTGAATCTCAACTAGTTTTGTTTAAAACAACATTAATGGTTGGGCCATCGAGCATTTTCTAAGAAGCAACAGTTTGTTAGGTAGCTAGCTAGCTGCTAGAAAACAACTTCAGATGCACTTCAGGGTTCGCACCAACATGAGGTACACTTCGTGGCTTTAAGAGACAACATAAACAAATTTAAAGACATTTTTAGAGAACGTACCTGAGTGAAAATGCAGAGAACACACTCTTATCGACTGGGGAATGTTATCGAAAGTAAGTTCCTTTCTTCTGATTGCAGCCACCCAAGAAATCCGACGTCTCCTCGTGATGTCGGATACTTGCTCTCCTAAGTGCGTTCTCCATTTAGGGAACCTAAAAAACTGTAGCCCACTGTTCTTACGGTTTCCTCGGCGATCGTGTGAGGCATTGGAGCAGTTTTTAACGCAGCAGTTGCTTCCAGGCATTGTTAAAACAGTAAAGAATTTCAATTTCAATTTCAATTTTTAAAGAATTAAGGTGTTTAGCTAGGCTAGTTGCACACGTCTTTTTTATGTGTAGACTAGCCTAGTCAAGGACTGCGGTTCGATGAATACTTTTCTATTAGATGTAGGTACCCAATGTGTTCGCGTTATCCATACAGCATGGCCTTTTCATGCATTTTAATTGCCCATAGATAGGCTACACCAGCGGTCCCCAACCGGGCCATTCAGCTCTTAGCAGATCTTAGCTAGATTCCTGACCGGGCCTATGGCCGGCGGCGGAACCCCGACCGCGGAGCCCCCCGGCGGCGGAGCTAAGATCTGAATATTAGCCCCAGCTTGATGATTCGGATCTTAGATTATGGTAGGTGAAAAGTTTGGACCCCTGGGCTACACTATCCATTGGAAATTGACACAGTTTCTCGTCGGTGAGTTCGCCTTAGCACTACAGGCATCATGCACTTAGCACGTGATCAGACCACCAGAGTTGTTGGTCGTAGCACAGTCGTGAGACTAGTGCCGCGGTCAGTCGACCGCCTATGTATTTTTGTTCTCTCGTCAAACGGCTCACTGTAAGTTCACCTCCGCACAAGTCTGTGCGCTGTGTGCGCCCTGCTGGTTAATCTGCTATCCTCTTTCTTCCCCCTCCCCCCGCCTTCACTGCTTTGATATGAAAAATGGCTGAGGCAGGTGAGTCCTCCGAATCAAGTCGAGTATTTCAGGCCAACTGGTAAAGCACGGCTTTCAAACACACAAACCATAAAGCCTATGGACGCCTCAGAACGGACTAGTCAACGCGCTGCGGCATCACTCGGGCAGGTGTGTGTGTGTGTGTGTGTGTGTGTGTGTGTGTGTGTGTGTGATTTCAAAGTAACAAACTCAAAGCCGATGCATGCGTCCAAAACTATTCGTTCAAAACCAAATAAACAACAAAAACAGCGTCCCTTATTCGCTTTAAATACTTTATTTACCGCGCCGTATTAATTCCCAAGTTTTGAAAAGAAAAAAGTATTTGAAGCGAATAAGCGACGACACACACGCACGAACACACGTGCACGCACGTTCATTCACGCAAGCAGGCACCCACTACAACCTGGAGAGGCTGTAAATGCTTTTAAAAATGATAATGGCTATAGACAATTTTTGACAGGTTACAAATTCTCCCAATTTACTTACTATTCCTCTGTACATATTTGTTTTTTCCTGCATTTTACAGATTTGTGACGAGTTTTTCTGTATTACAAACAAAGATCTACTCGGAACATTCAGAGCTGCTGTAGAAAAATATGCGCCCCTACTGCTGAGTTTGTACCGCGCCCGAAAAACAGAGTTTGGCAAGGATCTGAAGGAGATACTGAGAAAGCTTGATGATGAGGTGTGTGCACAGTACAGTACCAAACAATACTTTTGCCCAGATGAAATTCAATCTGTTGAATTACAATTAGTCTTGCTATTATTAGAGCTATCTTTCTGTTTTTTCTTTTTTTCTTTGAGACCACCAACATCGTCAGACACGGCAAGGAAGCAGCCATGAAAGGACTTCCTGTGTTCCTGCGTGAAGATCCTAATCTATTTTTCAAGCAGTGTCTTGTAAGTATTAATGGTCATTAATATACATTTTACAAGCATAGGGATGCAATTGTAAAATGAAGATACTGTAATTGAAAATACTAGAAAATCTGAAAGTTTATTTCTGTTTCGCCCTCGGACTTCTTGAGAGAGGGAAGGGAAGTTAATTGCCTGTCTTATATAAAAGCTTATTGGTTGTGAAGTGAGTCCCTCTAGCACATTTGACAGGTGTTTCAGATTATACCATGAGGAAGATGCTGCTTTGATATACAGGTTGTTGTCGGCAGATGTTAGACCGAGGCTACCTGCTTTGGCTAGAACTAGGGGGCTAGATCACAGCCATATCACTCACCACCTGTCAGGTCATTCTTTTGATACTAGTGATTAGGTCTAGGCCTCTACAGGCTACAAGCTATTATTTTTCTTACAGTCCGAGTCAAATATTCTGGGCCACATAACTACAAGGGTGATATACTCTTCTACATTGGGTTGGAACCATTTCCTTGGTTTTGTGGACATTGCAGGTTATGCTGGTGAGCTGGCACGCATCTCACAGGGGTGAATTATACCATAGATTATAGATAGATAGATTATACCATGAGGGAAGATGCTTTTATTGAGCTGGCTCCTCTCTGCTCTTTTATCTGTTTAAATGTGCGCTATGCATGATGGTAGAAGTTCAGTTTGTATTATTTGTTTAAATTTCTTGGTTGATGCTTTTGCCCAACAGAACGTAGAGTAGGTTTAAAGTTTAGGATCACTTTGAATGTTCTTGTTTTCAATGGAAACACACATGAGTTATCCTGCATAGGAAATATAGGAGACCAAATCCTGTCTTTATTCATTTTTTACAGATTCATATGGCAGTCTTATCATGGTAAACTAGCTCATTGTCAGGTGTTTAACAGCGACACACACTCGGAGACAGTAAAGAAAGACGGGTCCTAGCTGCTACGCACGTTTGATGTGCTCTCACCGTTCTCATGCACACAATTGTTTTTTTAATACATAAATCAAAGGCTTGCGGTTTGTCCACGATGCGGCCTATATGCGGGAAATTACGGTAGTGTAGTTTACATAGTTTTCATAGTTATCAGCCTACGTGCTGCTGAGAAGACCAGAGTTTTTTTACAACACCCTCAGGGGTCGCATAGCTATTGGATCATGAGGAGATATTAGCTGAATGCTAGGAAATGTTATTTGTTTAAAGGTCCCATGGCATGCTATTTTATGGATGCTTTAATAAAGGTGTTAGTGGGCCCCTAATACAGTACTTGAAGACGTTCAAGAAATTCAGCCTTGGTGCAGAGTTACAGCCACTACGAGCCAGTCCCACAATGAGCTCTCCACAAACGTGCCGTTTTTAGAGGCGGGTCAAGGTGGAGGGTGGAAGTGTGGCCCTGAGCAGCTTGCAGCCACGGTACCATGCGCTAGTGTTTACAGTGGAACACTGAACACTCCGGGTGCTCCGGCGGGAGTCCTGGAGCTCTATATCTAAATAATATCATATTATATTTAGATATCTATATAATATATATTATCATGGTAAAAAGCTGTTTGCGCCTCCGTATGATATTATGAATCTCAAACGACTGCGACGTGTTCTCAGACGCCTCTGGTTCTTCCACTTCCACGTCAATATTAAGTAGGCTACAGACTCAACGGAGAAATGAAATGGAGGAGAAGGGGATTGTTGCCCGCGATTGTTGCCCGGGGTTGTCTGCGTCGGGTTGGTTGAGAAGGAATTGGGAACCGCGACATGGAGGAGAAAAGGATTGTTGCCCAGGATTGTCTGTCGGAGCCCCGCGGAACGGTGGCCGCCCCCGGGGCTGCCCGCCCAGCCCTGCTGCCATGGCAGCGGTCCGTCTGAGCCCCGCTGCCCGCTGGCCACCCCCGGGGCTACCTGCTGAACGCTGGCCAACCCCGGGGCTGCCCACCCAGCCCCACTGCCCGCTACAGCGGGGCTCCGACGGACAATCCTAGGAAACAATCCTTTTTTCCTCCATGTCGCGGTTCCCAATTCCTTCTCAACCAACCCGACGCAGTCTAGTCTTTTCACCAAATGGGAGCTTTATGCAAGCGTGCGTTATTGTGTTGCATGTTATGTGCCATGAAGGCCACCTCATACCTCCGGATCCGGACGAAATTTGTCCGTCCGTACTAAACGTTGTCTCCGGGACTACCCTTCATACCTCCGTCCGGTTTCAGTGTTATGGATGTTACGCAAAACAACCTCTAGAGGGCAGTGACTGTCGTGTATAAAATGACCGGCATCGACAATCGCAAACATGGTATCTGTAGAGGAGATGATTATGCTCTGTGTCATCCGGCACA
This sequence comes from Micromesistius poutassou, assembly GCF_964030765.1. Lineage (NCBI taxonomy): Eukaryota > Metazoa > Chordata > Actinopteri > Gadiformes > Gadidae > Micromesistius > Micromesistius poutassou. Next base: position 6,768,939 of record NC_140273.1, on the reverse strand, counting down.
AAGTGTACGTGGAGGTGGCATGTGGCACCCCTCACCAACCTGCAGATTCTCTGCTCAAAATTTTAATTCAAAAAAGTTTTATTGGCATAAAAAATATACATTTGCATTGCCCAAGCAGGTGAACAATAAAATTATAAGGTCAAGTATATAGTATAATATAAGTATAAAACGTTAAATACAAAATATATATACATATCAGTTATTATAGGCCTACTACTCTCGTGGTTGGGACTTCTGCCTCTACTGCCGCCTCGATCTCCGGTGGTAGTGCTCCGGTTTGTCCGGAGCACTCCGGATTCGTAAGCTCAGAGGCGACGGACCCACTGACGGACGACCTCCGGGACCAGACAAAAGCGTCCGTATCCGTATTTACCGTAGGGTGTGAATGGGCCTTTACACCAACAGCGGAACGGTTATCCAAATAACAAAGAACACTTGCGTTACAGTGTGTATTCACACACACACATGTGGCGCTCGCACGGTCCTAGCTCATTGTCTCATTGGCGGGCCAAATTCTCTGGGCGGGCCAAGCAGAGAAAGGGGAGGTAACATGGCCCCATATGATGTCATATGGGGGCGGAAGCCAAATCGAAGCGTTTCAGCGATCCTTTTTTCAAAGACGGCGCAAGATAGCTACTTCTCGGTTTACACCTAACGCAATTTTTAGCTACTGGGGGACCATAGGGAGGCTAGGGGAACTCGACTTAATGTTAGAAAACCTCAAAGTGAAAATTTTTAAATGGCTTATAATTCATAGGGCTCCTTTTTAGGTATAGGCCCATTTGATTGTTAATTCTGCTGATCAGGTGCACCAACCCATTGCAGCAGCAAATTTGATGATGGAGGTGTGATTGCTGCTCTGCAGCGGGTGCATCACATAGCCCTGGGCAGAGCCGTATATAGAGAGAGTTCTGCCAACTGAAATCATGGGTGCCATCTTGTAGACCCAAGTCAGCTCACTGTACAACGTCTGCCAATGGAACGAAGATGGGATGTTGCAACAAATCGCTCATTATCATCATAAACTGTTTGTGAATGTTAAAAGGTTTCTCATACTTTGCTAAAATATAAACGCTTTTACAAATATATCACGTTGAACGTCTCGAGAAGACAGACAATTATGCCTACATCACCTACAGGGCTCCAGACTAACTTTTTGACAGGTAGCACTGGTGCCACCTAGCTTTTCATTTAGTAGCACCAAAACAAATTAGGTAGCACCATATTTTTCTTTGTAAAGCGTGTTATTAATACATGACCTTATGTTTATGAAAGATTGACAAATACATAGATAAAGAATAAAAAATAAAGATAGATAAACGCCTTAAATTAAGCACATAACATGGAATATTTATATTTACACACACACACACACACACACACACACACACACACACACACACACACAATTCAGTGTGTTTTTATAAGATACCTGGGCATGATGGCATTAAATAATAATTTAATTCTAACTGAAATTATAATTAACCTATAGAGCATTTTTCCATATAGTTATTATCATTTGGCTATGAGACACACTCCTTACCTTCTGCATGGCCATGTTCAACCACAATATGGCCAATAAGAATATTGGTTTTCCATCTTCAACGATACGGGCATATATAATCACGCACTCTTTGGTGGATTTGTCAGTGGAACCGTCAAGCATGAACGAGAGGTAGGGGCCGGATGCGACTTTGTCAGCGGTCTTTCCCTTGAGTGTGTGTGCTATAACTCCCACAAATTGTGCACACGCAGTGTCGTTGGAATATGTGGGGTTGACGTTCAGTCCGTTATTCTTCATCATTTTGTGAACGGGAGTTCCTCTTTAGCGATGTTGTAGGCGGTGTTAAACTTGATGATCATTTGTTCATTCTCCGCCGAGCGATTGGTCTCATCTATCTGATTAAATGAGGTGGGGAGAGACTGGGAGCTTCATGTGATGCAGCAGTCCCTGCAAGTCTTGTGCTTTTGGCGTTCATTGTGTAATTTTAATGACTGAACTTTGAATTGTGTAGACCCATTTACAAAATGTGTTTTGCCTGCAACGGACAGGCCACATGTCCTGCAGTACACACACCATGGTTTGTCCCTCATAACGCAACCACGGGAACTGCGCCAGCCATTTTTGTTGAAAACAATACTTTTTTTTTTCTCCCCACTGCCCCCCGCCTCTTTCACCAACCTGTCACTGTCCTCTTCAGAATAAGAATCTGAGATTCTTTTTGCTTCCTCTGCTAACCCTTCTCCAGCACCAGCCTCATTTGTTTCCTCCTCCGAGACATTTTTCTTCTTAAAATAATCTACTATCGACCGCTTCATATCTGCTCGTCCTCCTGCAAGTAGCACCGGAGCGACCTCATTAAATTTTAACTCACACCTTAAGAAATTAGGTCGCACTCTGGAGCCCTGATCGCCTATCAGTGGAGCCGCGTTCACCTTCTCCGATAGCCGTCGCCGTGTAGCCTAATTACTTATTGAGACATTGGCTAAGAATTACAACTTCTTGGTTATTTATTTTAATCTAGACTATAAATATTTCCCCTAAACATCAAATTAACCCTTCTCGTAGCCTACTTAGGTGTCATGATCAGACTGTGTCTATTGTTAAAAGTCTGACTGATGACTAATGCCCAAGGGAAAAAAGACCATACACGTATGATTTTGTTTATCAATTAAAGAGTTTTCTCTTTCATAAAAAATGAATCAGACGTTAGCAATATAAAAATAACTTTGGTTACTTCTTAGACCAGTGTTTCTCAACCTTTTTTGAGCAAACGCCCCCCATACCTTACCCTGATCCTCTGGCGCCCCCCCCCCCCCCCATTATTATTGTTAATTTTGTTTTTGTTTTAAATTGCGACACCCGTGGGTAGGCTATATCCATTACCAACTCCACTCCAACTCCTGCTACATTGCTTGAATAAAATACTTCTGTGCCGTTTTGGTTTCTTCTGGACAAGAAAATGTGTATTCAGAGTTTTATTAAAAGGTTTTATTATTGAGCTATTGAAGTTTAATACGTAACAGTGCTTGTGTACATTTTTATTGGTTATTGAACTGTTAACCCGCGAACTTGGGTTCAATATGTGCACGAAAGACTCCCTTTGTTTACGTGACGTTGCCTAGCAACGCTGCGCATGTGCAGCCTTTATCCGCTTCGTTCTGAGTTGGCGAGTAGCACGTTTACGTTTGCGGCCAAATAGTAATTAAAGTAGTTTGTTACTATACAAGTTAAGCGCCTGTAACATCAGTGTTAAATGCGTATGTGCCGGTTAGTGTGTGTACCTTATGAAACTAAGTGTTTATCGGTTCGCAGACGTAATGAGCGACGTTGCAGTGGTCTACATTTAATGCGCACGTTCTATTGTTTACAATTAGCATGCTAAGCGGAGTTAGCTTTATTCACGTATTATGTTGCCTTACTATGTAATATGGATGAGATTCATGTTGCTTAGCCCCATCCACCGCTTGCTTTGCATGTCCCGCAAACCAACCAGTGGAAGTCAGGGGAGGGCGAAACAGTTTTGGAAAGCACCACGCTGCTGCGATGAGGTGGATTTGTTTATCGGCGTTACTATGGCGATCATGACGGAACTGAGCATAAAGTAAAAAGTACATGAGACGATAGAGGGGTTAGAAACCCATATGAAGATAGGCCTTTTATTTCAGTTATCCTATTTTTGCACCGAAAATACTTGAAAACCATGAAAGTTATAAAAATTCAAAATAATGACCACTACACAAGCGAAGTTGTGACGCCCCCGTGTTCGTTCCCAGCGCCCCCCTAGGTTCTACGAACGCCCCCCAGGGGGCGCTGCCGCCCCCGTTGAGAAACCCTGTCTTAGACTATAACTTATAATACATTCTGAATGTTTGCATTCAAATCCTAGCAGTACGCAATAATTTGTGATTTGTGCAAAAGGGCATTTGTTTGCAATATATCCACATGATTTCCGTGCAAAGTTAATCACAATCTTTCTGACATGCATGAACATAAACAAAGACAATGCAGCCGGTGTTTTGAAAGAATGCAGGGTAAAATGCGGCAGTGCAGAAAGATAGCACGTCAAGTAGGCTAGCCTTGCAATGATGTAGTATTAATAGTTGTCATTATTCTAAAAAATGCATAGATTTTCACAGAATGGCATCTAACCAGTGCATACTTATGCATACTTATGCATAGCATAAAAAAGGCGCAAAGAGCTAGCGAGCATCGTGTAGCTTAACACTACTAGGCTAAGTTCAAATCAAATTCATTTTGGTTAGTACTTTTTTCGAAGCATGCCATGAATTGATGGGGTACAATAATATTTTCCAAATGTGTTTTCTTTACAAAGTCCATGATAGAAATGTTCTTACCTCACACAACAAGGAAAAATTATTCGGCTTCCAGTTCATCCTTCTGACCCTCTGCTCCCACAATTTCCTCCTAGTAGGGTCCTGAGGGAAATGATGCAGACGTTTACCACGTCCGGGCCTTAGAGAGCAACCATAGGCTACACAACACAACATTTTCTTTCGAAAAGTAATGATATTACAGATATATATTCCTCTCTTGTAAGTTGTCGCACTTGCCTTGATAGCATGGTAATGACGATTGATTAATGTTTGGTCTGTAAGATGGCGTACACAAAACACATGACTACCTTTGAACCAATCCACAACAGAATTGTCCTGAACGTTCTAAACAGAGTTGGCGGAACTCTCTCTATATACGGCTCTGGCCCTGGGAAGCACTTGTGCTGAGGGATAGTGGATGTCACATTTCCTACTCAGGCCACCTGTGATTGGTTCTTTTAAGCAATCTTACACAAGATGGCGTTCTTGAATGTCATTGGTACGCAAAGCACAGCCGTAGGAACGAGGCGCTTGCGCCGAGTTCCGAAGTCCTGTGCTTCAAATACCAATAATGACATTCAAGAACACCATCGAGTGTAAGATTGCAAATCAATAACACAAACCATCTTCATTATCAACAATATTGTAAAATGTTTTCATATTGTGGGTTAATTTGCCCTCAAATTCAAGCTTTCTGCCCGAGTTCATCTCCATCAGAAAATAGTTCCTATAGTAAAAGCGCCTCATTCCTACTGCGCAAGTGAAACAATGTAACAGTTGAACGTTGTTATGGAAACTAGGCTCATGAAAGTAGTTTCGGCTAGTTAGCGTAGCAATACTTTCTGTAATTAGGCACATTATTTTTGTCTGTTCTTTCACCAGGCATTTAAACACACTCTAGAATGGGAATTGACCAATCGGAGTGCTTGCTTAAACTTGTGTGTTATTGAATACTACATTAAGTCAGCTTTACAAATTTTCTAATTTTTCCCATGGACAGCACCAGATAGGCTTGAATGACGGGGATATGGATCAGTATACACCGGAATGGTCCTTCAACAACAAAGCTAAAATGACAGACAACTTCATATTGGATATGACAATCCAATTTGAGATGCCTGGCTCCCTACAAGACATGTAGTATGTGATGAGTTTGAATTGAAAATCATATTTCTTAATGTCCTCAAACAGGAAACTGATCCAGATGACGTGGCTGCCAAGGGAGTCACTGTGGGAATTCTGTATGTCCTGTGTGGCTGAAGCCTCATCCCCCAAGATCCAAAACATCGCACTCATCTTAGAGGAATCCATAGTAGTAAAGGACCTTCCGGATACTCCCATGGCCTACCTTCTCGGCCTCCTTTATGCACTCAATATTTCCTATCCGGAGGACCTTAAGTACACCTTTGAAACACGTGTTCCTGGATAATGGCCCAAAATGCTCTGTGTGCGATCTCTAAAGAAAAAGCTTTGTCTTGTCTAAACGTTGCAAAAAGAAAAGTGAAATAAAGAAACAGGTTTTCCCTCTTGGAGTCAGCTGTGATTAGCAGCTGTGAAATTTGACAAGTTCACATAATTGTTTTGTGTTGTGTTCTCAGACTAATTGCTGGTTAATAACTCAAAAGTTTATCAAATGTGTGTTACACCCATTTGTAAGTTATGTAGTTATTGCTAATAAGGCAACGTGAAATTTGACATTGATTTATTTTATTTATATTTTTCTACATTGTTAGATTGCTACATTGATTGTTCTAGCAAAATGTTAATGTAGAATGTATTTTCAAATTAGACCTGTGAAGCCATACGTGTCAAGACAGCTGTGAATGACATGTTATGTGAATTTTAACATAACTTTTTCATGTTAATTCTCTTGATGCCCATAGTCATCTCTGACCAGCAGCTGGCAAACTAATGTTTTAAGTGTTTATCACACATTTTATTGTCTTAAATTGTATTTTAGATGCATCTGAGCAGGGATTATTGTTCTAGCATAAGTGTAACTGCAGAATGTTTTTCAAGTTATACCTGAATATTTGGCCATATTGTTGAATTTGAAATTCACACTTTGATCACTGACTAGCAGCTGTGAATGACATGTCATGTGAAATTTAACACTGAACTTTTTCATGTTAATTCTCTTGATGCCCATAGTCATCTCTGACCAGCAGCTGGCAAACTAATGTTTTAAGTGTTTATCAAGTGAAGAATGGGGAGATCGCACACTAGGGCTGAGAAGTTCCAAAAGTATTTTAAAAGCCGAAACAACAATTACAGGACACATAAACAAGGGGAAACTTTTCGGGTCTAGCCCTTCATCCGTGTTCCTTGTACGTGATGCGTCACAGGGCGCAGCGGCCTTTTATAGGCTCGCCTGCCAATCACCCAATCACCCCAAGACACATGAGTGTGTTTGGGGTCACAGTGTATCCAAATCACCAAAGTTACACCACAGGTACTATAATATAATTATATACAAACATGTAGGCCTACAGGTGATATAACATTTGTATACAGAAACATATAGTCACATTTTAATAGTGATACCATATTTAAATTAAAAAAATATATATAAAACATAACATTTAGAAAAAGGTACACATCACCCTTATCAAAAGCAATATCATCATAGCACATTAGGTTATCTTGCGTCCATGTTGGCCTAGTCCATTATTCAACCAACTATTCTAATTACAACAGTTACAGCGAACATGTTAAGGTAAATTCATCATTGATACCACATAGACGGTCTCCTAAGACCAGTTCAGACCAAAGATTCGCGACGCAACGAGACTCTTCGGACGTCGCAGGGGAAAAGTTGTTGCAAGGAGTCCCCAAAGATTGAACATGTCAAATCGCCAGGTCCAGTTTTAGAGCGCAACGATGTGGCTATTTCTCTTCAGCTAATCAGGACACAGCACAACAATTTAGGCTTATTAAATACAAGTTGTAGATGCTAACGGTATTATCTTTGGTTTTACACCGCACTTATTTAACATGCCCTGCAAATGTATAAATCAGTGTTCGAATTACGTGGGAGCCAGAGGGAATCGAGCTTCCAAAAAGGCAAAGTCAAAAAACTGAGGGGTCTCATATCTGAAGGTGTCTGCCATATTTGGCATTGTAATTTCATCTTAAACAACAATCATCCATCCCCGTGCAGTCTCTTACCATTAAAGATGTTAGATTAAAATATAGGCTAGCCTACTATACGTCACGTAGACTGACTCATTTCATTTCATTTCATAATCTTTTTTTTGGACATGCGCACGCGCATCTTTTTTTGGACCTGCGCGCGCATCTTTTTTTTGGACATGCGCACGCGCATCTTTTTTTGGACATGCGCGCAAAAAAAAGATGCGCGCGCGAGAGACCCTTTTTTTTTTGTGCGCAGGTCCAATTTTATTTTTTTTTAATTTATAAAAAAAATATATATAATTTTTTTAATATAAATTTTTTTATTATTATTTTTTTAATATAATTTTTTTTATTATTTAATAATAGGTTAGACCGCACGGGGATGGATAATGAGCGTTGTTTAAGATGAAATTCCAATGCCAAATATGGCAGACACCAATTCAGATATATGAGAGACCCCCTCAGTTTTTTGACTTTGTTGCCTTTTTGGGAGCTTGGTTCCCTCTGGCTCCCACGTAATTCGATTTATACATTTCAGAGCTGCCAACTTGCACGGTGCACCGTGTGACACACGTTTTTGCCTGCTTACACACACGCCACACATCCAATTTCTCACGGCCAAAAAAACAAAAAACACGCGTCCCCCGTCCCCCCTCGTCGGTCCGTCCGTCCCCCCCGTCAACAATCACGATCGCCCCCCCCCCCCACAGTCAACATTTAAGCCCAGTTCAGACCAAAGATTCGCGACGCAACTGCTTGCAACTCGCAACTCCTTGCGGCGAGACGGGCTGAGACGTTCTAAAAACGGGGCAGTTCACACTGCTGCACCGGGCGGCGACGGCAGGTGGTCTCCCTTGCAACTGTGAACGCTCTGGCACAGCTGAGAGCCGCATCAGCATCACTTCCATCCTGCTAAAAAGTAACCTAACTTAGGTTTGCGATTAGTTTTATTTTGGTTGAGAGTAGGCTAGAGTTGCTGTGTTTCGCCATTCTCCACTACTTCTTCATTGTAGTAATTCGCTGGAGCTTAGTTTGTTTAGATCCCGCTAGTTGGATACATTGCATTCTTTCGTAGTGGCGACTTCTTGACTGCAAGGGAAGCTCGGCTTCCCCTAAAATTCCCCGAAAATTAAATGGTCAGATACTGTTGTGTTAACATTTCATTGATTAAAAATGCGTTAGAACACGCGTCCATCTCGAAGACGAGTTCGTTCAGAATCAGCTGCTTATCGCAGGTCGACTGACTCGATCTCCTTCTCATACACTGACGTGTTTAATTTGCGTGTGTTTAGACAGATGGGCGTGCACACACACGCGCACCAAGCATCACCCGCATTCATTCATTATTTTAAACACTCACTCGCGGTAAAACTATGTTTTCTCACGATCAAATACTCATCAATCCTAAAAGTAATGGGCTTGTACACGATGTCTTTGTCAAGAACATATGTGTTTGCTGTACGGTGTTTGCAGATGCATTGATTTAAAAGTAGGCCTACAATTTACCGCTGTATCAGCTGTTCTTTTCCCAAATCATTTAACCAATCATTTACCATAAAACTAGATTTTGTTTTGGAAGCCTGGAATATACTTTCTCGAATGTATTATTGTTATTAGGCCTATTATTATTATTTTAACGCATGGCATAGCTTACTATACTTCATTCATGTTCATTCATGCAGCCCTATGGAAAAAAAATGTTTCCACAATCCACACGCTATTTCTATGCAGTTTCACACGTAGGCCTATGCATAATCTTTGACATCATAATATTTAACATGCAAGTGTAGTGGTGCCTGGTTGCTGCGGGGGAAAATCAGCTTTGCGCCGGGTGCAAACTAGCAACGACACATGCGTCGGTGTAGAAAGTCAATTGCGCCGGGCGCAAGATAGGGCCCTTCTTCTGTTTGGCGCACATGGCTAATTTGCATACGCGCACAGGACTGTCGGAATGGGAACATGTCGGACTGGCAGCATTACGGGGGCGCGATTACGGGCTGGCGGAGTTACATTTAAAAAACGCGTTCAAGTAAAAATAAATAAGAAAAGCGGACTCAATTTGTGGCGCTCGTTGTTCAATCTGTGGCGCAGCGCCATTGGCCTATGTGTGGGAAACACTGCACGGCCATCACACATGTGCTCATTCGGAGCATTGTAAATCATTTATTGTTTCATTGTTGTAGCCAGTTCATTTATTTAATGAACCGTCAACAATGCGATCGGGATTTTTGACGGGGGGGGGGAGCGATCAGGATTGTTATTGTTGTTGGATGTGTGGCGTGTGTGTAAGCAGGCAAAAGCGTGTGTATCGTTCATACTCCGCGTACCACTAGAGAACGCGTACCACCGTTTGAGAATCACTGCACTAGGGGGTTCCAGGGTTATACTCCGGGGAGTTACATTTTTTTTATTTATAAAAAAAAAAAATATTGTCCTCTCAGCAAGTGCCTGCTAGTTGACCTGCCGGGCGGGACGATCAGTACTTCCCCACATAAAGAGCTTAGTTCTGATTGGATCGCTTCCCCAATCGTCCCGCGACATTTTCATCTCGTTTTTATTTGTTAACGAAAGTGTCAAAAGATTTCATCGTAGTTTTTGTCATCCTAAATTGATTTTTATTTAGTTATCGTCTCGTTTTCGTCAGACTGTAGACCCCCCCCCCACCCCCCAATGTTTTCTCAATGGATCTCCACGAATCACACAAGTGGCCAATTTTGTTAAAAAACGGCGAATTTCGTCGAAAGGTGACTAGTTTGGATGCCTGTATTTTATATAGAACGGTGATTCTGAGTGCGCATCACTAAGCCAATGTGTATGAAGGGGAAGGGATGGTTTATACATAATCATCATGCAGTCATTGACATGGGAGTGCTGTGTGTGGGAGGCACGTGAATCACTGCTCACAGTCAAAGTTGTGTTTTTGTCAATGTCCCTCCCAGTTGTTGCCTCGAGTGCTAGCCTGTTGCTGTGTTTGAGTTTAATGGGTTATTAGTTCATTTGTGTGATTAATGTGTGGGTGTGATCCCTGCCGATTGACTTGCCAAATGGCAGCTAGGAGTAAATATCTGTAGCGGATCCCGCCTTGGTGGCCTCTCCCTGTTCATGCGAGTTTTTCTCCTCCTAAGTTAAGCTTTGTCAGTTAAATGTAGGCCTAATATAAATGACTGGTCAATGAATGAACAGAGTAGGGAGAGGACAATATTGTGGCGAGCAGCACGGGAAGGACGAGACGGGAGCCCAGGGTAAAAGTCACACAACTCCCGCGCCCCATACACCGCACGGCTACGGGAGTTGTCTTTAATAGCACGAACTCAGAACACATAAAACCACACACACCTGACCCACACGAACAGCACTCTGGGTCAGGGTGCGACATTGAAACACTAAAAGCAACTAAAACCCCAGAATCCCCGGTCCCATGGCGACGGCGGCCACGCCCACGGTCGCCACAATATCAATGTTACCTGCTGGTACCCCGAGGCCGGCCGCTCCATATTTCAGAGTGAAACATCAAAAGCCTGTAATATTTCATCAAGGTGATGAACAAACTATCTGCACTCCCTATTGTTGTGGATTTTTGTCCAGGAAAGGCCGCCGAGACAGGATCGCTTTTAACTCACTTTATTTGGTTAAGGTTATTGGTCTATTGTCTATCGTCTATGAAACAAAAGGAGAGGAATGGTAAATAACACGCGCGGAGCGTCTCAGAGCTTAGCATCCAGGATACGCTGCTGAGAGATTCTGGCTCTGCAAAGGCGGAGTCTGAGTTTATGTATCCCAGGTGTGTCCGTTGCTGCCCCTAGTGTAAATGTTTTGTAACTTTGTCAAATGTGTTCAGTGCTGCCCTCAGGCGATTAGGAGGGGAAATTACCTCTAAACTATGCTTGGTGCTACTAGATGGCTAAGTGAGAGTATTACAATAAAAATGAATCGCTAGGGAATATTACAATTAAAAAATGTCACACTATCACACATCAATGAGATAGACCTTTCTTTCATTAAACACTGTGTTCTGCTCATAAACGTTACCATCAATACGCACTTAACAGGTTTCCCAGTCAAGGTAAACCTGTCTTTGTTCAGCGAGAACAATCTTCATAGATGCCTGCATTGTGCCTTTTTAGGAGCAGTGAATAGACGGTCCGCAACGAGTACGTGCGGCACATGTGGACAAATGGCCTATATATAATTCAGTTGTTAGTAAAACAAGGCACCACAAAATATTTAGTCAGGTAACTGAATATTGGGTGGTGCCTTGCAAGATGTAAAATGGAGGTCACGTTGGCGGTCACACAGTGCTGCGCGCCCAGACACTGCGGTCTGCGTCTCATGAGGTTGGAATGTATCAGTTTGACTTTTGATCAACAACATATTTTCGGTTGATCTGACGCTGTTCAGTTTTTTTGCTTTAGGCCCTAGCCGCCCTATGATTTACTTTGACCCTTTCACCTTTACATTAGGCGATGGCGTAGGCCTGCTGTATTTAAACAACGCATTACAATCCGATAGGCTACATTTGTGTTGCATAAGAACTTGAAAATATTATGTTTTTAGTTTTACAAAAAAAAAACATTGTAGCCTACCTAGGACTAATGTCACATTATAGAATACGTTTAAACTTAATTTGTAGATGTAGTGTATAAAAAGGTCACGTTTGGGCCGTCGATATCACTATTAAATTACATCGGGTGTTTCGACCAAAAAACTGTAACCTACGATATGTCCCACTGATCGACCCTCGAGCGACGTCGCCTCGACGCTTACTGGAGGTTACAACGTTTGGTGGGCTTGATTAGCTCTTTTAACTAAGCTTATATTGTAATAGTAGCCTATGTATTGTATTTCTATGGGGGGGGGGGGGGGGGGGGGGGCGTGGCCGCGCCCTCTGCGCGTGACGGCTGGCTGTGATTATAAATAAAACTCAAACTATTTCCTTAGTCGTCGTAGACGAGAAAAGGAAGCGGCGACGCCCAATAAATCTCAACTTCTGCAGCAAGGAACTCTGAATCTAAATCTAAAATGGCGATGATTGATATGTTGATCATATTGTCGTTAATGTCATCAACTACCTGTCTAGGGTATGGAGACATCACGCAGGTTGAAACGTCCGGAGCGTCCAGCGCAACTGCGCGACAGGATCAACTGCAATACGACGGTAGGGTGCTGCTGGTCAACCAGATGAAGCCATTCATTTAACTTAAGAGTCATGTCGTGAACGTCGTATTGCCCATTTAAAGTGACAAGACAGTAGCCTACTATAAACATAATCTGTCCTAAAGGTGTGAGGGCATCGCATACAATGGCTCAAACAGATGCTGGGAGAATGGAAAAATACAAGTCCTTCATTAACAATGTGGCGGAAAAGCATGATGTTGACCCATCTGTCATCGCTGCCATCATCTCCAGAGAGTCCCGAGCCGGGAACGTCATCTTCAACACCAACCCCCCTGGTTGGGGGGACAATGGTAACGGCTTTGGACTGATGCAGGTAATAGGGCTACATGTATCATAGGCTGCGCCAGCATTATAGAAAACATGTCAAATTATATGAATTTAAGGATAAAGCCTTTAGTCTCAGAATGGACAGGACGCCCAATGACAACTTTTTTTTATTTAGTTGGAATAAATAAATGATAAAAGATACAATGTGACTTGAGTTTTCTATGGTGATAATATGCAACATGGCTTCCTCCTATACAGGTGGATGTGAACCCAAACGGTGGTGGACACACACCCATAGGAGCCTGGGACAGTGAGGAGCACCTGGACCAAGCCACTGGGATCCTGGTTTATTTCATCAAACGGATCCAGAACAAGTTCCCCAGCTGGAGCACAGAACAGCAACTGAAGGGTTTGTTCATTATTATAGTTCCCATTCTAAGTTCCCATTCTAAGTTCCTCTTCTGACCAGAGAAACCCTGCACTATTTTACTTTTACTTTGAGAATTGTGGTTAAAGCTGCAGTAGATTTCTAAAGAGATAGAGAAGAGAAGAGAGGAATATTCTTAAATTAAACAACCGAAAAAACACCCCCTCCCTTGCTTTTCCCTCCATTTGTCCGCCACGGGGAAGTGTTATTTTCACACACCTGTGTGTGGCAAGATAGATTTACCAAACCAATCACGGAAGAGATGCCCTGATTGGTCAGAAATTTGCCGGTGATCGGTCTAATTTAATCAGCAGCGCCTCTAATCTACATTCTGCCTTAACACGGTCCTAACTTTTTATTGCAGGTGCGATCGCAGCCTACAACACTGGAGACGGTAGAGTCGAATCCTATGTGCGTGTGGACTCACGCACCACAGGAAAAGACTACTCCAATGATGTCGTTGCCAGAGCCCAGTGGTACAAACAACACGGGTTTTAGTGAAATCCCTCTTGAGCAGCCCAAACATTCTGTATTAAATAACACATGATTATTATCCTATGTTATCATTAAATATGATTGTTTATGTGTAACAGTCAACATATATGTGTAGTCACAAATCTGCTTTGCCTTTTTTTCATTCACTTAATACCAAGTGCAATTCTTAATTGTTGGCAAGATGGCTTTTCTAAAAATTGTCAAATTATCAGTAGGACTAATGCAGTGAAATACAACATGTGACTTATATACAAACCAATGAATTTCATTCATATCCAATTTGTTGCAATTTATATAACATTCTTTTAAATAAAGAAAATGCACATGACAAGGTCCAAAAACTTGGTGGTGATGGATTTATATAGTACATTACTGGGTGGGGGGAGGACTTCCTCACTGGTTTAGCCCATTCTTAGGAAGAATTATGACAATAATTATCTCTTTTCTGTATTTGATCGTTTCTGTAATTTCCCATCCCTCTCGACCACCACCACTCTCTATCTCTCTACATACATTCATTTTTATTTTTTTTGTCAGTCGGGGCAACCTTAAGGCAGTTTGGGTTTTGTAATGATAAGAAAGTTTCTCCTCCGTTATCGCCCAATCCCTTCCATCAGTTCATCGTTCAACCATCGTGCTCAACTGATGCCATCTTTACATGGCGTTTTCCCAACTTGAGGGTGACTTTGCCACCGATGTACAGCAAATATTTAGGCTACTCAGTGCTTGAATGAAATTATCATATTGTTGGCATAGATATGCATACATGCTCAAAGTAGGGCTACAATCAATAATTGTATCCCTCATCAATCGATAAATATGTGAATTTGAATGTTTCTCCTGCACTGCAAGTTGGTGTAAATTGTGCAGTAAATTGTGCATCTGAAACCACAGCGATCCGTATATATTGATGATAGCCTATGCAGAGGAAAATAATAACTTATTGAACTGACCTAAGGTAGAGACAGACATCATTAATGTTCAAACAAGTGGTGCCTCACGCCAGACCGCGCAACAGGACAGAATGGGATGCTACCTCTATAAAAACACTAAGTATGGAAGGCCCTTTGAGCAACTAACATCTGAGAAATGTTGTTTTCTATTGAACAAAGAATTTGTTGCATGTATTGATGCACTTGGATATAGGATATTGTGCATGTTAGTAATTTATCCACATTTTGTTATAAATACTGTATTTATGTAGTTATGGTACTTATTAGGGTGACAAAAACTTGAATGTCCAGGGAAAAGGGTTAGATCGTAGCAACGTCCCTGAAAGTAATCCATTAGTAGGGACGTTGCACATCCTGGCGATGTCAAGAGATGTTGTCACAACATCTCCAAAACGTATGAAAGCCTTAGAAATGTTGCTTGATAATGACTTGATGTGCAATAACAATGATTTACAAATGGCTCTGGCTTGAATGTTGCAATATTACAACCGTGTGTGAAAGTAAGTGTGTAGTTTCACAACAACAGAGGAGCAGAAGCAGACAGGATATTTGTGTGTATGTCTGTGGTTGTGGTGTGGGGATGGCCATGGTTCGGGTCTAGGGGTTAAATGTCGTCCTCCATACTCCTTTCCTGGGTAGCTTTAGTACCTGAAGGATCCACACGATGGGGCCAAAGAAGGTAATGTTCAACGGATATTTGTTTTTAAAGGTCCCATGGCATGCTACTTTATGGATGCTTTTATATAGGTGTTAGTGGCCCCTAATATAGTATTTGAAGACTCATTCCTGAAAGTCAGCCTTGGTGCAGAATTGCAGCCACTACGAGCCAGTCCCACAACGAGCTTTCCACAAACGTGCTGTTTCTGTGTCTGTAGCTTTAAATGCTAATGAGGAGGACCTTGTCGCGTATTTTTTCTTACACATTTTTATTTAAAATGCTGGGAAATAAATTGCAACAGATATGATTTGAATTTGTTGACACACACACAGTATTTGAATGCATTGCTGATATTATTTTCATATTTCAGAAAAGCCATCTTGCCACAAATGATTACGGGGCCGGGAGGTCAATACATACAAAGTACAGCAAGAAAATAATTACTAGATCCACTTTGTGAAGATAAGGAGTAAATCAAAGTAGGCAAAGCAGATTTCTGACAACCCATATATGTAGACTTTTACATGTACACTTGCACGTAAACAATCATATTTAATCAAAACATGATTATAATCATTTGTTATTTAATGCAGAACATTTGGGCTGCTCAAGAGGGATTTCTCTAAAACCCGTGGTTTTTGTACCACTGGGCTCTGGCAACGACATCATTGGAGTAGTCTCTTCCTGTGGTGTTTGAGTCCACATTCTCATAGGAGTGAACATTACCATCTCCCATGTTGTAGGCCGCGATCCCTCCTGCAGTCAAACATAAGGGACAGTCTTTAGGCAGAATGTAGATTGAAGGCGCTGTAGGTACGATTTCAGAGCTAATCTTTCAGTGTAATTTGATCGAAGTGGCATCGCCGTCTGTCAGCTATTAGTGAGTGAAAGGCGCAGTGAGAATATCTGTTCTGGTTGACTGCCCCTGTCTCTGTATGAGACTATTCCGATTTTATAACAAAATGCAAAACTTCCCAATGGCCGAGAAACGTAGAGAGGGAGGGACCAGAGGGGGAGGGGGCATCTTTTAGGTAGGTCATTAAAAAGTATTCCCCTCTTCTTCTCCTCTTCCTCTTCTGTAAGAGTAATTAATCAATGAGACAAACCCTTCAGCTTCTGTTCTGTGCTCCAGCTGGGGAACTTGTTCTGGATCCGTTTGATGAAATAAACCAGGATCCCAGTGGCTTGGTCCAGGTGCTCAGCACTGTCCCAGGCTCCTATGGCTGTGTGTCCACCACCGTTTGGGTTCACATCCACCTGTATAGGAGGAAGCCATGTTGCATATCATAACCATAGAAACATTATCAGGTCACATTTTATTATTTACTATATTTATTCATTTCAAACTAAATAAAAACATTTGCCATTGGATGGGCTTTCGAGGGTTCTGTCCAACTGAGACTTAAGGCTATATCACACCACATCGGACCCTTGCCATGACAATATGCGATAGCAGCCTAACACAAATGTAGCCCTATTACCTGCATCAGTCCAAAGCCGTTACCATTGTCCCCCCAACCACCAGTGTGGGAGATGGTGTTCCCGGCTCTGGACTCTCTGGAGATGATGGCAGCGATGACAGCTGCGTCAACACCATGCCTGCCCACCACATTGTTAATGATGGACCTATATTTTTCCATTCTCCCAGCATCGGTTTCAGCCAGTGTATGCGATGCCCTTACACCTTTAGGACAGATTATATGTTTACAATACTGTCTAGTCACTTTAAATGGGCAATACAACGTTGACGACATGACTCTCTCTTCAGTAAAATGAATGGCTTTATCTGGTTAAGTTGGTTTTATATTGGACGTTGGATATTCGACACATTCGAAAAATCTATTTAGCACTGGCTTCGATGGACGCATTTGTGTCAAACCAAGTTTGATGTGTTAATACAAGGCCTGCCTATATAACACAAAGCTTCTTTTGTAAAAAAAAAAAAACATATTTTGATTTTATACCATTTTTATGTTGATAAATGCTTTAAATCTATTATGCGGCTTCACTTTTTGACTTACCCATATCAAAACACATAGGGTGAACCCAGCTAACTGCCCCACACATAACACAAAGCTTCTTTTTTTCCAAAAACCCACCCTTTGATTTTATACAAATTTTTTTTTATTAAAAAAGGCTATGAATCTATTATGCGGCTTGGCCTTTTCACCTACCTATATCAAAACTCATCTGGTGAACTCAGCTAACTGCCCCACACATAACACAAAGCTTTTTTTTTTTCCAACAACCCACCCTTTGATTTTATACCATTTTTGTTTTAATTAAAAAAGGCTATGAATCTATTATGCGGCTTGGCCTTTTCACCTACCTATATCAAAACTCATCTGGTGAACTCAGCTAACTGCCCCACACATAACACAAAGCTTCTTTTTTCCAAAAACCCACCCTTTGATTTTATACCATTTTTTTTATGTTAAAAAAGGCTATGAATCTATTATGCGGCTGGGCCTTTTCACCTACCCACTTCAAAATACTTCTGATGAACCCAGCTAACTTCCCCACACATAACACAAAGCTTCTTTTTTTCCAAAAACCCACCCTTTGATTTTATACCATTAAAAAATTTTTTTTGTATAAAATCAAAGGGTGGGTTTTTGGAAAAAAAAAGCTTTGTGTTATGTGTGGGGCAGTTAGCTGAGTTCACCAGATGAGTTTTGATATAGGTAGGTGAAAAGGCCAAGCCGCATAATAGATTCATAGCCTTTTTTAACATAAAAATATATTTATAAAATCAAAAGCTGGGTTTTTGGAAAAAATAAGCTTTGTGTTATGTGTGGGGCAGTTAGCTGTGTTCATCAGATGTGTTTTGATATGGGTAGGTGAAAAGGCCAAGCCGCATAATAGATTCATAGCCTTTTTTAATAATTTTTTTTTTTGTATAAAATCAAAGGGTGGGTTTTTGGAAAAAAGAAGCTTTGTGTTATGTGTGGGGAAGTTAGCTGGGTTCATCAGAAGTATTTTGAAGTGGGTAGGTGAAAAGGCCCAGCCGCATAATAGATTCATAGCCTTTTTTAACATTAAAAAAATGGTATAAAATCAAAGGGTGGGTTTTTGGAAAAAAGAAGCTTTGTGTTATGTGTGGGGCAGTTAGCTGAGTTCACCAGATGAGTTTTGATATAGGTAGGTGAAAAGGCCAAGCCGCATAATAGATTCATAGCCTTTTTTAATTAAAACAAAAATGGTATAAAATCAAAGGGTGGGTTTTTTGAAAAAAGAAGCTTTGTGTTATGTGTGTGGCAGTTAGATGAGTTCACCAGATGTGTTTTGATATAGGTAGGTGAAAAGGCCAAGCCGCATAATAGATTCATAGCCTTTTTTAATAAAAAAAAAATTGTATAAAATCAAAGGGTGGGTTTTTGGAAAAAAGAAGCTTTGTGTTATGTGTGGGGAAGTTAGCTGAGTTCACCAGATGAGTTTTGATATAGGTAGGTGAAAAGGCCAAGCCGCATAATAGCTTCATAGCCTTTTTTAATAAATATTTTTTTTTTATAAAATCAAAGGGTGGGTTTTTGGAAAAAAGAAGCTTTGTGTTATGTGTGGGGAAGTTAGCTGAGTTCACCAGATGAGTTTTGATATAGGTAGGTGAAAAGGCCAAGCCGCATAATAGCTTCATAGCCTTTTTTAATAAATATTTTTTTTTTATAAAATCAAAGGGTGGGTTTTTTGAAAAAAGAAGCTTTGTGTTATATGTGTGGCAGTTAGATGAGTTCACCAGATGTGTTTTGATATAGGTAGGTGAAAAGGCCAAGCCACATAATAGATTCATAGCCTTTTTTAATAAAAAAGAAAATTGTATAAAATCAAAGGGTGGGTTTTTGGAAAAAAGAAGCTTTGTGTTATGTGTGGGGAAGTTAGCTGAGTTCACCAGATGAGTTTTGATATAGGTAGGTGAAAAGGCCAAGCCGCATAATAGCTTCATAGCCTTTTTTAATAAATATTTTTTTTTTATAAAATCAAAGGGTGGGTTTTTTGAAAAAATAAGCTTTGTGTTATATGTGTGGCAGTTAGATGAGTTCACCAGATGTGTTTTGATATAGGTAGGTGAAAAGGCCAAGCCGCATAATAGATTCATAGCCTTTTTTAATAAAAAAAAAATTGTATAAAATCAAAGGGTGGGTTTTTGGAAAAAAGAAGCTTTGTGTTATGTGTGGGGAAGTTAGCTGAGTTCACCAGATGAGTTTTGATATAGGTAGGTGAAAAGGCCAAGCCGCATAATAGCTTCATAGCCTTTTTTAATAAATATTTTTTTTTTATAAAATCAAAGGGTGGGTTTTTGGAAAAAAGAAGCTTTGTGTTATGTGTGGGGAAGTTAGCTGAGTTCACCAGATGAGTTTTGATATAGGTAGGTGAAAAGGCCAAGCCGCATAATAGCTTCATAGCCTTTTTTAATAAATATTTTTTTTTTATAAAATCAAAGGGTGGGTTTTTTGAAAAAAGAAGCTTTGTGTTATATGTGTGGCAGTTAGATGAGTTCACCAGATGTGTTTTGATATAGGTAGGTGAAAAGGCCAAGCCGCATAATAGATTCATAGCCTTTTTTAATAAAAAAAAAATTGTATAAAATCAAAGGGTGGGTTTTTGGAAAAAAGAAGCTTTGTGTTATGTGTGGGGAAGTTAGCTGAGTTCACCAGATGAGTTTTGATATAGGTAGGTGAAAAGGCCAAGCCGCATAATAGCTTCATAGCCTTTTTTAATAAATATTTTTTTTTTATAAAATCAAAGGGTGGGTTTTTTGAAAAAATAAGCTTTGTGTTATATGTGTGGCAGTTAGATGAGTTCACCAGATGTGTTTTGATATAGGTAGGTGAAAAGGCCAAGCCGCATAATAGATTCATAGCCTTTTTTAATAAAAAAAAAATTGTATAAAATCAAAGGGTGGGTTTTTGGAAAAAAGAAGCTTTGTGTTATGTGTGGGGAAGTTAGCTGAGTTCACCAGATGAGTTTTGATATAGGTAGGTGAAAAGGCCAAGCCGCATAATAGCTTCATAGCCTTTTTTAATAAATATTTTTTTTTTATAAAATCAAAGGGTGGGTTTTTTGAAAAAAGAAGCTTTGTGTTATATGTGTGGCAGTTAGATGAGTTCACCAGATGTGTTTTGATATAGGTAGGTGAAAAGGCCAAGCCGCATAATAGATTCATAGCCTTTTTTAATTAAAAAAAAATTGTATAAAATCAAAGGGTGGGTTTTTGGAAAAAAGAAGCTTTGTGTTATGTGTGGGGCAGTTAGCTGAGTTCACCAGATGAGTTTTGATATAGGTAGGTGAAAAGGCCAAGCCGCATAATAGCTTCATAGCCTTTTTTAATAAATACATTTTTTTTATAAAATCAAAGGGTGGGTTTTTTGAAAAAATAAGCTTTGTGTTATGTGTGTGGCAGTTAGATGAGTTCACCAGATGTGTTTTGATATAGGTAGGTGAAAAGGCCAAGCCGCATAATAGATTCATAGCCTTTTTTAACATTACATCTTTTTTATAAAATCAAAGGGTGGGTTTTTGGAAAAAATAAGCTTTGTGTCATGTGTGGGGCAGTTAGCTGAGTTCACCAGATGTGTTTTGATATGGGTAGGTGAAAAGGCCAAGCTGCATAATAGATTCATAGCCTTTTTTAACAATAAAAAAATGGTATAAAATCAAAATGTGTGTTTTTGGAAAAAAATAAGCTTTGTGTTATGTGTGGGGCAGTTAGATGGGTTCATCAGATGTATTTTGAAGTGGGTAGGTCAAAAGGCCAAGCGGCATAATAGATTTATAGCATTTAACATTTAAAAATTGTGTGAAATCAAAGGATGTTTTTTTGGAGAAAAGAAGCTTTGTGTTATGTGTAGGGCAGTGAGCTGAGTTAACCCTATGTGTTTTGACATGGGTAAGTCAAAAAGTGAAGCCGCATAATAGATTTAAAGCATTTATCAACATAAAAATGGTATAAAATCAAAATATGGTTTTTTTGGACAAAAGAAGCTTTGTGTTATATAGGCAGGCCTTGTATTAACACATCAAAGTTGGTTTGACACAAATGCGTCCATCGACGCCAGTGCTAAATAGATTTTCCGAATGTGTTGAATATCCAACGTCCAATATAAAACCAACTTTACCACACTTGACCAGTAGCACCCTACCGTCGTATCCCAGTCCATCCTGTTGCGCGGTTTGGCTCGATGCTCCGGATGTTTGTACATTCTTAATGTTTCCGTACCCTAGACACGTTCAGTTGATGACATTATTATTATAATATTATCAACATATATATCATTCGCTCGAATCATGTTGATCTCAATAGTTGTTTAGCCTAATGTCTAATTGTGTAATGTCGGATTAAAAAAAACCTGTTAAGACAATGAAAATAATCTATATTTTTTTCTGATGAGAGCATTCTAGAATTCTTACCCATGTTGGATATCTATCTAGAGTTCCCTGCAGCAGAAGTAGAGACGTCTTGGGTGTTTCTGCTTCCTTCTCTCGTCTACGATGACTTAAATAGTTTATTCAAATAGTTTTGGTTTCACTCTTAGTCAAAGCCAGCAGAGAGAAAGAAAGAGAAAGAAATATAGAGAGTATCTGGACTTCCTCCCACACTGTTCTGCTCATAAACATTACCATAAACTTATAGTAAGAGTGAAAGTAAAGTCCCATAAACCAAGTGAGGAAGTTCTCCCCCCACCCAGTAATGTAGCCCTACTCTTGATATAAAAGCCATCACCACCACGTTTTTGGACCTTGCGGTGTATTAAGGAAGCTTGAATTAAGGAATCAGTAGAGTAGCCTACTTTTCACTAAAAAAGAATTCAAACACTGGTAAAATGAAAATTGGTATTTATATATATGTGTTGGATTTTTTTTTTTTAATGGTGGTTGAAGAGGTCATATGTGTATATCATTGTTATATACATTTACGTATAGGCCTACATATTTTTATGGATTGCTGATCATATTTTAGAAAAAAACAATAATAAAAATAATTCATAGCATCTAATTACTAGATCCACTTTGTGAAGATAATGAGTAATTAAAAAAAATGAAAGCATATGTGACTACACATATAATTTAATTATAATTTAAAATAGTTTGGTTTCACTTTAAGTCGTAGCCGTAGTCAGGTCGACACCACGGGTCTCCAAGCACATGACTCTTTGGCTGTTAAAGCTGTAAACTATGTGTTCGCCTAAATGTGGGGCGTTTTAATGATACTTCCTCAGGATAGTTTTACTTAGAATCACCAATAAAGCAGATGACCCCTTGGACCCAAAATAATGCAATTTCTGTAGCTAGAGGCCTTCCCTTTATGCTGTGTGCTGATACACGTTATTTATGATGTTTTCATGGTATGCAATTCGACATTCTATTCTATTTGTATTTGTCATAAGAGATTACTTATGGACTGTGATTAAATGTTAGATCATCTTGTTCCATGTGCACCTTTCTAGCTTGTAGACATCAGCTGGCCTCCTAACGAGATAACATGAATACTTGGGAGGAAAGGTTGTTCGAATTCTAAAAATGGTTAGGAAAGGTGCCTCGATGCAACCTTTAACCCACCTTTAGGATAGGTTATTCCTGATATAAAAGCTATCACCACCACATTTTTGGAAGCTCAAACACTGTTAAATGAATTGCAGATTGAATTTGAATGTTATATTTTTTATTTACTATTTCTGTAAGCTGTATACTACAGACTACTGTATACTATAGAGGCGTTCCCTGTATGCTGTGTGCTGATTATACTTTATTTATGATGTTGATCTATGATGCTGATCTATTCTCATTTGTTGTGACTCATTTTGCTGTAAGATTACTGATGGACTATGGGAAAATGTTACATCTTGTTCCATGTGCCCCTTTCTAGCTTGCCTAAACTGACTGAAGGTTGCCCTGACGGAAACTATAACTATTCCTGAACTATATTGCCTTGTTTCCACATAGAAACGTCAAAAATAACAGCTCCCTTCACTTGATTTTATGAGTAGCTGATAGTTAACCTATAAATGGACATTTCTTTAAATATACATTTACATTGTATAGAGATCGTACATTGTGATATATGATCCAATTAGCAAAATAAAGACATTTAAGGAGGTATTAATATATGTTTTTTGGGCAGAATAAGAACTGACATGCGTCGTGGATCTTATCAAAAGCTCTTTTAATCAGTCAACAACTCTTGCAGATGTTTCCATACAGAACAAAAATAAAGGGACAACCAAATACGTTGCAATCATTGCCGCAATCTGTTGGTGCAGCGCAGGAGGTGGGCTGCAACGGTGGAAGTTTCCGAGCTTCCTGGCCGACAGGAAACCACTCAGAATGAAGGCTCAGCCAGGTCACGGGGGTTGGGGAGGGAATAGTTGAATGTACAGGGAGGACTTGGGAGGCACAGGAGCAGCTTGTGGTCACTCCATGGTCTCCTGGTTCTCCTGGTCCCCGCCCGTCTCCTCGCCTGGCTCCTTGCCCTCCTTGCTCCTCTTGCTCTTTTTGTGTTTGTGTCGGCGGTGGCTGTCGCCCTCCTCGCTGTCATGCCTCCTCCTGCTGCTGCTGCTGGGGAGGAGGTGGGGGTGGGGGGTGGAGGGGAGAGAGAGGGAGGAGGTGGTCAAGAGAGAGCAAAGGAGTTGGAGAGGGCGTGACAGAAAAAAAAAAAAAAAGATTAGGAGGGATTTATATCGATTCAAATTGGACAAGATATGTGGTTGCAACGAATAGGAAAACAAGGAAGGCTCAGCAAATGCGTCCAGGGGTTGTGAGGCTAGAGTCTCCTGACGGCCAGTGGCCACTGCTTGTGTCGTGTTGTGCGCCGCGTGGTGTAGGGTGGCGTGCGTGTTTGCCGTGCGTCTGCAGACCTGCGTGAGGTCTTGTGGCGTCCTTCCTCCTTCTCCCGGTGTCTCCTCTCTCTGTGCCGGTCCTCCTTCTCTCGGCTGGAGCGCTCGCGATGGCGTTCCCCGTAGCCGCCACGCTCGGGAGGGTACTCGCGGAAACGGAATCGCTCCTCGTCGCTAGGGAGGGTGGAGGGAAAGAGAAAGACGGAGAGGAAGAGAAAGACAAAGAAAAACAGAAAGACAGAGAAAGAAAGACAGAAAGGCAGAGAGAAAGATAAAGAGTTTTTTCCACTGACTTATCTCTTCCACTCACTCATCATCTATCTAGAACAGTAGTGTACCTGGTGTAGCTCATGGCAGACGGGCTGTGCTCCCTCTCCCTCTCCCGCTCATGGGGCCTTTCCCTGGGTCTCTCCCGCTCCTTCTCCCTCTTCTCTTCCCTACGAGGGTAGAAGTCCCACTGCTTGGAGTTGTCCATCATGAGAGGCCAAGACGGAGCCGGACCCCCTGGCATGGGTGGAGGGTACGCACCTGTGTGTGTGTGTGTGTGTAATAAATATATATATATAATATATTATAATATATATAAATAGATTACAAAAATGTAATACAGAAAGCCCTAGGTGGTGGTAGAAATCGGGTAAAACCAGGCATTCGATTGCATGCCAAGCTTCCATGTGCCTTAGCCCCAAAGAGGTTAGGAACCACCACTACACAACAGGGACCCACCTTGAGGAAAGGGGTATGGCGGGACAGAGCGTCCGTCGTAGCCGCCTGTGTGGCTGCAACACAAAACAACAGGCATGGTCACACGCTGGAACCGTGTCCCACATCAGCCAACGTAGAGGCCATAGGAAGGAGCCTGGTCATTGTACTGGGCCCCGTGGGGGTGTGTGGAAAACGCGGCTAAGTCCGTACCCGTCCATAGTGGGCATGAGGGAGGGCGGGGGACCACTAGGTGGGTGTTGGAATCCAGGGGGAGGTACTGTGATGGGCATTCCTGGAAAAGAAAGAGAGAGAGAAAGCAAGAGAGTGAGAGCAAGAAAGAAAGAAAGATAAATAGATTAAATAAAGATTGTTATAAATAATAGAACACTTGATCCCTGCCTATTTATGTATTTTAATGTATGACAGAGTGCCGTTTCATATTTTATATAAAAAAATGGTTAAATGAAAATCAATCAATCAACTGCTAAACATAACCTAGAGTTGATGATGCATGACAATGACTGCATTAGAAAACTGTCTGAGTGAATGAGTCAAAGTGGGTGGTGTACTCACTGGGTGGGGGTATGAGCGGCGGCGCAGTGCTGACGTTGGGTGGGGGGGCGAGGAAGGGGGGCGGGGGCATGTTGGGAGGCAGCGGCCCCGGGGGGAAGAAGGGGGGCATCTTCGCCGGAGTCGAGTCGGCCTCCGACGAAGAGTGTTCCGAGATGACCTGTCTCAGAGAAGAGCAGCCTCAGACCGGTTGTAAAACAGTGCAACAGTCTTCAAACCCCACTAACCACCCCCCCCTTGTGGGAAAAATAGAAACTGCAATTGACACTATTCTTTATTCTTTATTTCAAGGATAGCCCCTTGAGATGTACCATCTCAATTTCGAGGGGGTCCTTGAACACTAGAAAATGTGTGTGCTGTTGTGCAAAGTGAGCTTGAAAATATGTTTTGGTAAAGCCACATAG
Organism: Micromesistius poutassou; assembly: GCF_964030765.1. Taxonomy (NCBI): domain Eukaryota; kingdom Metazoa; phylum Chordata; class Actinopteri; order Gadiformes; family Gadidae; genus Micromesistius; species Micromesistius poutassou. Next base: position 6,742,984 of record NC_140273.1, on the reverse strand, counting down.
TTTAAGAAGTAAATAAATGTTAAATGCCTTAAATCAAGTGAAGGGATTTGAACAGAGTCAAACAAAAAAATATACATTTTAAAAGTAGAATATCTGATTATTATTAGTTTTTTTTTTTTAATGGAAGTGTGTGATTCCAAGCTAATCTAAACATTTAAAAATTGGAAAGGAGTCTAGGGGGAAAATTGTGGAAGGAGTAGGGTTCCAAAATTTGTACAGAATATTTAGAAATAATAAAACCTAAGAACAATAGTTGAGCGCTGCGTGCAGCACTCACCTTATGAAGACTAAAATACAACTCAATATGGCTCATACGGTAATATTTATGCAGTAATATTAACTCATTAAAGTTAATTAAAACTTGAATAATCTAGTTATAGTTATGACTAATGGTGTTCAAGTTCAGTAATGGTGTGGATGTTAAGGTATTAATTAATACATTATTTAATAGGTTAACTCTAAGCCTTACCCACTACACTACCCACTGGTGTGCCAGTGTAGCACCAGAGTAGCTTTAACAAGAGCTGAACTACAATACAAAAACCTAACCCACTACCCTTAACCCCTATGCTAATGCCTTACAATAAGTTACTGCATGCAATGTGTGCGTGTACCTGGATATTATTTCCTTCCAGGTTGTGTCTGCGCCGTCCTTCCACCCTGCTGATGGTGGCAGTCTGTCCACCAATAACATCTATTGTTCCACTCGGCTTCCTGGGAATGGTTTCGAACAAACACAAGAAAACATTTGTAATGAGTGAGACACACACACACACACACTAAAAGGGTCAATAAATCAAACTTATTACAAAACTAGAGAATGATTTTCTTTATTCTTCTGACGCTGGTGACCAATCGCAACCTTGCCTCCCCGTTTCCTTTGATTGTCACCACCAAAGGTAATCAATGAGCCGTGTCGATGGGCACCGTGGCCCAGTGGCGGTGTGACAGGCACGTGATTACACGCATTACCGTCACACCCGCGTCCCAGGGCTAACACTGCCCGGTGTAACGGGGCAGGCAGGCCTCTCCAGCACACCCACCATCATGTCAAGTGTCTGACGCCCTGCGGTCAATACATGACAGGGAGACACGAGCAACGGATGACCGGGGCTGAGGATGTCAGCGAGGAAGACAACGCCAACGCGAGACTTTACAAGGATGAGGCCACGCCCACTTACGTATAGTAGGACATCTCCTGACCGGGCGGGGCGGTCCACTGGGGGGTTGAGATCCTACCGTGTGGGGTGAGCGGACACAAGAGTTGTTAGGCAGAGTCCCACAGCAATAAACATTTATAGACATGTCTCACACACACACTTGTTTTCGCCAGGTTTCTGCGTAACCGCCGAGTACCACACTATCGATCCAATTCCACAGGCTTCCGTAGTTTGAGTACTTGTTACTTTTTTTAGAAGACACAATCTCAGACAGTATTTTAATGTAATGCTTTAGGCTCTGATCTTAATGTCAACATGAACCTTTTTAGAAATAGCCTGAACCAAGTGAGAGGGTGTCCTGTACAGTTCACAGCTTTAGTTATCGTCGTCCATATGTAAACAGTGGGTATGGTAACTGAAATATCCCTAATTTAATTAGAATCCAATCAGAATCGAAATTGAAATTGAATCTTATTGGGAACTCAGTGGCGAAACCCAGCCCTCGTGTGGGACGCTGCCCGGCCTTCTGTGTAATGAGATGAACTGCTGTTTCATAGCAGCCCGCTTTCTGGGAATTCAGGGAGCGGTGGGAGTTGCACGCACGACACTGCAGTGAAATACCCTGTTCTTACTTCACTGTTGTTCTGCAGCATGTCCGCCCATCACGTATCTATCACACACACCCATCCATCCCATCCCCAGACAGGCCGGCCCCTCTCACAGGATTCTTCTGGCTCACCCATTCCTTGAGAGGTTCTGATAAGGGGGCGTGCGCTGTTCTGTGGGTGCTGCTGGTGATGAAGACGTTGGTTACCTTGTGACCTGGGTCGGGGGGGGCTTGTACATGTTGACCGGAGAGGAGAAGTCTGGCTTGGAAGTGTGGACCGACAGGCTGGATATGTCTTTATCGTTCCCCGTTCTACCCTGTTGGACCTGGACACAGACGGATGAAGTTTTTGAGCAGTGCTGGAAGTTAAAGCGCGGCTGTGTGGCGGCGCCGGTGTGGGCGCTTTCATTGGGAACATGACACACTTAAGTTCCAATTAAGACACACGGCTTTGATTCAAATTCGAATGATGATAGAACATAAACAGTGGTTTCTACATTGTGCAACGTTTCAATGAAGTTCCACAGCAGCATTAGCGCTGTTCAGGAGCATGCAAAGAAAAAACGCACTATTCCCGAATGACGCATCGCCATAAAAGAAAATTACTAATATATATTATAATTAGGGCTGACCTGAATACATCATTTCAAAACTAAAGAAAAAGTCAATTGACTGGGTTACAGCAGAGCTTCAATGCAGCTTAAACGTTTACAAACACATGGTTTCCAAAGTATGAGAGTAGGCCTACTACTATTAATTATCAGAAAGCAAATAGGTGACCATTGTGCAAAGCTTTCAATCAATTTCCGAGCAGGATTAGTGCTGTTCACCAAGTAATAAAGGCACTATTGTGTGGGACGGCTCGCCATCATTAATTTTTTTTTTTCTCATTAAAAAAGCAAAAACCAAGCATTCATATACTGAATTGAGATTAGATATCCTACCTAACGACGAATATCCAAATATTCAGGCTCAGCCCTTATAACAATATCTTAATAACAACTAATACAATTATCCGTATCCTGAAATTATATATTTGCGTCCGCCCTTGTTAAGAGGAACCTAATCTTTAATTTACTGCCCTTTCCAAACGTGTAGCCTGGAGTATCAGACTTCAGTGTGTGTTGGTAGAACCACAGGAGAGAGAGTGGATAGGTAGAGGTGGTTGCTCACTGTGATCTTGCTGGTGGTGGAGCCCACAGTGGAGACCTCCAGGCCCATGCGGAGCCTCTTCTGCTTCTCACAGTAGGCCTTCCACGTGTCCTCGTTGAAGCCGTAGTTAAAGTAGTCTGACAGGTCCGCACCTGTACACACACACAAACCAATCCATTGGTTGGTTGTCACGACATCCGATGCCTGTATATTATTTTAGTTTTACTTACATTTTTAAATTGCGATATTTAATTGACAATTGCAGCCACGCAACTCAACATTTTCTAGCCAAGTGTCAAGTCATAATGTGTTGTCATGGTGGACACAAGCTTGGCGCACACAAACACACACACACAGTCACACACCTGGCTTTCTCCACGGCTTCTCCTCAAAAGACTCCACATCCGCCTCCAGCACTGGAACGCCGTTTATGCTGCCAGGAGCGTCCATGTCCACTCCCTTTAGCTTAGCGTTCACTGGAAAAGACACGCATCATAAACACATCATGAGGGCTCGTTCCATCCTGCCGACTGGAACACCCCACCCTACGGTATCAACTGAATTCTACCTTGTCCGTATGGCCTGGAGCCTGGGGTCTTGATGTTAAGGTTGACAGGAGGGGCTCCGTACGGTCTGTGAGGAGCGAAACAAGCAAAACGTTAAGGGTGAGCCAGGCAGATACTTCATTGAGGACGTTTTATTAACGTTGATTGACGGAATAAGATGTTGGTCTGACAATGACGTGTCAAGAATGTCAGATATTAAAACTACAGTGATTCCATTTTAATGGGCCATTAAAAAAAAAAAAAGACTTTAAAAATACAAATCAAACAGATCTGAAAAGGTGCTATATCGGGTCGCCCTTTGAGCAAACAGTGAAAGGCCAGTGACGTCTGATGATTAGAAAGGTATTCTTGAAACCCACGTGTACTGGGGCGGCCCGGTTTTGATGTCTCCAATGGTGACACGCACGTCATCG
>NC_140273.1:6704086-6734086 GCF_964030765.1 Micromesistius poutassou | reverse complement strand
AACAAACGTGGCGGATAGTTAAAACGCTTTTTCCGGTAATGACAGACTCATCACTTTGGCGATTATCCAGCCGATGCGGGTCACAACGAATGCTGAAAACTGAGAGGGGGGGGAAGAGGAGAGAGAGAGAGAGAGAGAGAGAGAGAGAGAGAGAGAGAGCGAGAGAGAGAGAGAGAGAGAGAGAGAGAAATAGAGCTATAGAGTGATCGAGATAGAGAGAATTGATCTGGTGTGCTCGTCCCTGCTGAGAGCAGTTTGGTTTGGAGGGACCGGACAGGCGGTACGGTTTATCCCAGCATGGTGAACGTGCACTTCTCATAAAACCTTCGCCATAGAATAACCGCCGCGTGACCATGAAATACTGCTGGATTATATTTGCCACACCTTTAATATGCCTCCTGATACCAGGTAAGCAGACCCTTTGAAAAGCTCCATGCGTCTCATTCCGTGACTAAGATTTCTTAGCCCTGATCTTTTTATTTCAATATTTGTGTATGAATATATATGAAATATGCCTACCTATAGCCTATATATAATAAATATATACAATTTCTTTTATTTTAATTTTATTTTTTTATATTTGAATATTGAATTGGTAAACACTCGTGTCCGCGTGTCTTTACCTGAAACACGTGGCTGTATTTAGGAGACATCGGGTCCTGCGTGGTGTTCCACAGCTCAGAATGGGGATGTTTACATAGAGGAGCATGTTTAGCAGTACGGCCGTTTGCTTAACAAATCCCCGCATTCTCCTTTGCACAGCTGACTTGTTTTCCAAGGAACTGCTGAGTTATACTGCTCACGTCCGTATCCAGCGGGTTTAAATGTGTGTCTGTTTGTTTGTGCGCGCGTGTGCGTGCGTGCGTGCGTGTGTGTTTTTCTGTAGCCTACGCGGCGCGCGTGAGCGCCCAATTCGCTTCATGAGATAAAACATTATTTACTTTCTTTTTAAATATTGTGTAGGCCTAGCCTTTTCGCCGTACGATAAAAAAAAGTTAAACACTATCCTTTAATACGATAAAGTAGCCTCGTGGAGTTAATTAGAGCAAGTCAGCCTATTGTTTCATATAATGCCATGAAATTACACACTTCTGATGGGCCCGATACAAAGTTGTGTCGACAGGTGTATGTTCTCCGACATTTCCCCAGGTATTTGAGAATGCTTGGTGATTCATAGCCTTACGTGATTCACTATGTCGTATATGTACCCATAGGCCTTCAAAATAATTGCAGGACCTGGATTGTAGACAACAGTTGGATCGTTTGCATACTATATTTCAAATAACACATCAGCAATCATAATTCCATAGTTAGCCATTGAGTGAGCAGAGTGCATTTGCTACACATCAACCCTTTGTGAATCTGGGCTGTCCTAAGGCTCAACCGTCACATGGCAAGTCTGTTGGCCAAATGAAGCCATATCATGAGGACATCTTAAAACATAACAGCTTGAGGGGGGCTGTGGAAAACAAAAAAAACATGGTAGCTACCCTTCTTCACAAGGGAATGGATTCTCCCCACTCAAAAGGGGGATTCTTATTGTTTGATTGTTCAATGAGTATCACCCCACTAAAAAGGGTGATTCTTATTGATCAAAGGACATGTTTCATGTTACATGTTAGCCTGGGAAAGGTTTGGTTATTATAACAATATTATATTATAGTCTATTATTGTACTGTTTTCTGCAGTACTCATATTTAAAGAGAATTACTGAACTGAATTGTGTTCTACCCTTCTGTACGCTACTTTCCTGTACTCTAGTGTAGTCTACTCTACCCTACCCTTCTCTACTCTAGTAATGTCTATACTAGTGCTACTCTACGGTACTCTAACCTTCTCTACTCTTCATCTATTTTAGTCTACTCTATCCTTCTGTACTCTAGTATACTCTAGTCTTCTCTGCTATATCATTCTCTACTATATTCTAGTGTATTCTAGTCTACTCTTCTATACCCTTCTCTAATCTACTGTAGCCTATTCAACTCTGTACTCAACCCTACTCTACTCAACTCCTCTCGATCCTTCTCTACTCTACCCTAGTCTATTCTAGACTCCTCTACCCTATCCTTGTCTACTCTTCCATGCTCTACTCTACTCTATCCCTCGCTACTTAAATCTAGTCGGGTAGAGACTGTCAGTTTGCGGTGGGTTAAGATGAACGAGATGAACCTGCAAACACACACACACACACACACACACACAACACCCCACCAACCTCTGACCCCAGTCCGCCCCAGGCCCCTCATCTCCCCGGCGGGGCCCCACGTGGTGGTGCCCAAGAAGGGGAGGCTGGAGCTGCGTTGCCATGACGACGGCGACAACGACCCGTCGGGCAGGCCGCGGTCGGGCGTGCGCTGGCAGCGGGACAGGGCTCGCCGGCTGGAGGGCGAGTCGGAGGAGGGCGGGTCGGTCTATGTCCGGGTGGCGGCGGCACAGCCCTACCACATGGGCCGATACGTGTGTGTCAACAACAGCACCCGCGAGCACAGCTCCATCTACGTCTACGTGAGAGGTGAGGGGGGCTCCGCGCGGGTGTGACAGTGGGGGGAGGCACGGCCGGGGGGAAGGAACCTTGTTTCACCGCAGCCAATCCAACTGTACTCACCGTGACCATGGTGTTCACACCTTAGCCACCACAGACCAGAGGGGGTTCAGAGAGGGTGGAGCGTTGGGGTGATGGAGACTTGGGTAAAGGGGGTTTTAGACACTTGCAGTCCTTTAAAAGTTTGAACAAAAGCGATCCTTGGGGAAAACGTGGCAAAGTAAATGTTTGCATGCTTTGAAGGACTGTGTCTAAAGTATAAGATATATATATAATCAAGCAAGCAGAAGCAGAGTAATGAAACACCCTGGCCTTTGTCCACTACATGCGTGTCAAACATTAATGAGCCAAACAACAGGTCGGCTAAACCCACAGAGTTCCTATTGGTCTAGGAATCCTTCTCTAGCTACCAGGAAGTTCCGTTAAACCGCCACTGTATCCCTGCATATAAAAACACTGCTCCCATTGTAATATCAAATAGAGTGGCCACTTTTGACATGCTTATGAATTGTATTTAAATGGTATTACTCATTTATGAATATATAAATATATTTGTGTCATAAATATGTGGCCACAAAGATGGCCAGTCCTTTGAGACTGTGACTGGGACTAAGTGCTACACTTATAAAATTGAATTGAATTAAATGTAAATGTGTGCGTCCTTCATTCACCCAAAGACCCCCAGAGTGCCTTCCAGCGGACCATGGTCAACAACATCCTGGTGCGCTCCGGGGAGAACGGCACCATCCCCTGCCTGGTCACCGACCCCGCCGTGACCCTGCTCGCCCTGGACACCTGCGACGGGCAGCCCCTGCCCCCCGGCATGCGTTACCATGGCGACCGGCAGCACGGCGTGGTCATCGGCAAGGTGCGCGAGGAGTACGAGGGCTGCTACGTGTGCGTGGGCCGCCTGGACGGGGCCGTGGTGAAGTCCGGCCACTACACGCTGGACGTGCGACTCGGTAAGTTGTGTAAGGGCGGTGTGGGGGCGGTGTGGGGTGGGGGGGGGGTTCTCTGGGGTGTAGCTTCTTCCTGTAGAGGCGTTGAGAGGAGATCCGGTAGATGCAGTGTAAGTATGGGTTAGCGTGTTAGGCCCGCTCGCTTGGACTTGGTGGAGCCGCGGCGGAAAAAAACACGCCGGTTTCAGAGGAAGTGGAGGGGATGTGTTGGACTGGGAAATGAGGGGGTCCAAAAGGGCCCTGCTTTGTTGAATGATCATATAATGAGAAATGGGAAATGATCTAGCAAGGTAATACAAATATCATGTTGTCTCCAGACTATGTAAGAAATGTGAAAGTAAAATGTATTTCTGACTGGGGATCTAATCTGATTCCAATCAAAAGCCATCCCCTTTCTGTTTGGACTGTGTTGGTCGCACCACCTCACAGAGACATCGCTCATTGGACAACTTAACAAAATGCAAACACTGCAAGTAAACATGCAATGTCAGTGATGCCATTTTCACACTGACATTGTAAAAGGTGTCAGTGTGAAACAAACGAAAACAATAAAATAGCATAATAGATGTATCTCAATAAATATATATATATATCCGTATGTATATATACACTAGCGATTTTGAATGGAATTTATAAAATGGGTGGCTTAAATCAAGTGATCTGATTGGTTCCCAACTGTTGTATAATGAGCGTATACACACAGCTATGACGCCCGTTCAGAGTTCCGTATCACTCCGCGCCTAACTTCAACTGTTGTTTATTTATATATAAAAGCAATAGCATAGTTCACTGAAGCCTAAAAATATGTTGATTGAAGGAGAGGGTGGGAATGAGTGAGTGAACTGCTCGATAGTAGGCTAAATTGCTGGCGAACCAAGCTACCGTCTCTAGCCTTCTCTCTGAAGGACGCTACAGTGTGTTGCATAGCAACAGCCGCGCACTTTGCAGGCAGCCAGGAGGGACTACATTTTTGTATTCGTTAAAAAAATGCTTTTCCGACTTTCTCGCTTTTTCAAAATTGAGGGTGTCTATGACTTTCATTTCGCCATACTTACATAACCGTTTTATAAAAGCAATAGATCACTTCAGTCAGTGAAATGTCCTCATACCACAGTTAAGGGGGTCACCATAATGAGCACATTCCACAGCCTGTCGTGATCTATTGCTTAACAGAGGCCCATTTCCAGCAACTATCACTCCTGTGTTCTAATGGTAAATTGTTTTTCTAATCGTGTTAAAAGGCTTATTGATGATTAGAAAACCCTTGTCCAATTATGTTAGCACAGCTGAAAACAGTTGAATAAAAATGTGAGTTTTCATGGAAAACATGAAATTGTCTGGGTGACCCCAAACTTTTGAACAGTAGTGTATATATACATGAATATATGTATACCAGGTGTTAAATGGACGTGGGAGACCTGATGCCTTCCATTATTGATAAGCTTGGATTGTGTGTGTGTGTGTGTGTGTGTGTGTGTGTGTGTGTGTGTGTGTGTGTGTGTGTGTGTGTGTGTGTGAATGAAAATGTAATCAGTTCATAATTGAACAGAGTAGCCAACCTGAGAGAAGGAAGTAAAGGGGGGCTGGGGGGGATGCAGCAGGTGGAGAATGGGACCAGTAACGAGGACAAAGTCCTGGATGAGTAGGCGGTGGGAAGAGAGGGCACCTCAGCGCAGCCTCGCTCTGAACAGAAAGCCCTGTGGATCTGGCACAGAGCACAGACAAAGCACCATATATAAGCCATACTTGGTGATGTGTACATGCTTAGTATTACACTCCAGCTAGCCAGGGTCAATTCAACAAAAAGTTTCATCATAGAGAATGAATGAGACCTTTTTTTCCCGAGTGTGGAAATGAACCTCTGGGCTCACTCCACTTCGGGATGTGGTCAACTGGATTGGAGAGTGAGACGAGGGCAATTCCAAAAAGAGAAGTTTTATTCACTTCCCAAAAACAAACCGAACAATAAATAAACATAAAATAAATCAATGGTTCCAAAAATACAAATTTACATTTGCAAAGAATAAAAGAAGAGCTGTTGCAATTTTCTATCTGAAATACAGCATAATTTAGCCTAACAGGAGGGCGTAAGTACCTCTTCCTTCCTTCCTTCCTTCCTTCCTTCCTTCCTTCCTACCTTCCTACCTACCTTCCTTCCTTCCTTCCTTCCTTCCTTCCTTCCTTCCTTCCTTCCTTCCTTCCTTCCTTCCTTCCTTCCTTCCTTCCTTCCTTCCTTCCTTCGAGTGCCACCTCTTCCTTACCCTCCCAAACAAACAATGACACCCCTTAAATAGGCCACCTAATTAGTCACAGGTGGACCAATCATCGGCAATACCATGTGTCAGGGGGGACCATTTCAAACATAGCAATCAAACCATCCTGTCGCTGGAATTGAGAAAGGTTTCACTTTCTCACACTGAGGCAGATAAATGCAGAACATATTGTCACAGTGGTGGATTTTAATAGCATGACACACACCTGAAGAATCACAATACAGATGTGTTTCAGCAGTTTCAACCAGAAATGTAACGCACAGGATAATGCATAGGTACAATCTAGTCCAAGTTCACTGGAAAATAAACTAAAGTGGAAAACTCTGCTTGCTTCCAATTGTATTTACTGTAAATGAGCAGTATCCTGAGCTAGCGACAAGAGTCTATTCTAAGAGAGACTTAAGATAGTTTAGACCAAAGAGAAGATGGATTTAAGAGAATATACTTAAAATAATAATGAGAAGGGAAGCTAGACTTAAGATAAACTTAATTAAAGACAGGCTAGATTTATGAGAAGCTAGACCTAAGATACAACTGCCTTAAGATGGACTAGAAACAAGAGACGCTAGACTCAAGATAGACTAGACTTAACAGAGATAAAAGAGAAAATCGACTTAAGCTTGACTTGAGATAGCAACAATAACAATAACAGATTCCTTCAGCGTCTTTCCTTCATCTCTAAAAACATATCATGGTCATTGAATGTTGTATTACAGTATGTCTGTTACATACTGCTCCTTTAATGGAGACTAGCCTTAAGAGCCTTGGGTGTATGGTGTTTTAAGGTCTAAGGCCGTTATCCTGCCCCTCCCCATCGGGTGCAGGGGAACTGCCGTGGTCGTGGATTATCCGGGCAGGGATTACAGCGGTTTAGTCAACGAACAAAGATCTCCAACGGGGCGTGAAGCCACTGTTTGGATAAACATCTGAAGTCGTACGTGTGGAACCACGTACTGAGGGCTGGCTGTTGCATTTGTCCTCGTGTCCTTGGGCACACATGCACATGCTTTGTGCACAATGTGCTTTTTTTGTTCTTCAATTTGCACAATATATGTTCTTTGCCTAACATTATAAAAGAAAATGAAATGACTTGCACAAAGTATGTACTTGTATTGCATATATATATATATATATACTGTATATATACATATCTATATGTGAGACACTGTCGATCATCAAAGCGTCACCCTAGATGAAGAAATGCTGCTCTTTGCGTGTGTGTGTGTGTGTGTGTGTGTGTGTGCGTGTATGAGTATGTTTGTGCGTGCACATTTGTCTCACAGACCCGTGCGTCTGGCTGTGTGTGTGTGCATCCATTTGCTACAGTTTCTAGCTCCGTTTTAAAACGGGTCCCTGCCTGAGGCGGCCTCGCTGCCCCTCCGCCAGAGAGTGTGTAGTAACGCACGGCGCCTGTCGCCCCGCTTCTCTTCCAGTGCCGGCGCTGCCCCCGGTCCTGCTGCTGTCCCACCGGGACAACGTGATCCTGAGGCGGGGGGAGACCTTTGACCTGAGCTGCAGCTCCTCCAACGTCAACGCTGACTTCAGCCTCAAGTGGGACTTCCCCCCCACTGCGGTGAGAGAGATAGCAGAAGAGGCGATGTTAGTCTGTGGGTTATGGGCTAGCTATCATTCGGCCTGGATCCTCTTACTCTGCTGCTGCTGCTGCTGCTGCTGCTGGTCCTTATCACTGCGCTCTGCAGAATAATACAAGTGATAGCTGGCTCTCTGGCCTGGGAACATACTCGCCAACATAATAATATCTTTGACCCATCCGACAGCCATCCGACATAACCGACTATAGGTGGCCCCCACTTTCTTTAGTTTTTTAGTGTTTCGACAGTTCCAAATTTATGCATCAATGAATGAATACCGAAGTGTGGACATGTGATGGCGACTGACCCACAGGATTGCTTTTTGAATCCCAGTCTGTCCCTGCAGCTAACGTACATCATTTGCCATGTCCGCTTCATGATGAGGGCTTGTGAGGAATTTGTCAAATGCACATGATGAAATGATACGACAGTGTTGGTTTGTCAATGGATGAGACGAGTCGTCTACACTCTAGTAAATCAGATCCAGGTCAATATATGTCATGGTTGAGTGGACTACGTGAAATATATTTAGCCCGATGCACAAAGATCTATCAGCCCAATCCACTGCTATAATGTTGACGTTGTGCTATCCCTTCCTTCCCGGGCTGTTGAACAGAAACCTGTAGAGGCACACACCTCACACATCCTGTCCGGTTCCCGTGGTTACAAGCGTTCCACCTCACTCTGGATCGCAGCTGTCAACCAATCAGACTCTGGCAACTTCCGCTGCCACGCCCACAACGAGAAAGGCTCTGCCTCCACAGCTGTGATGCTTGACGTCCGCGGTGAGTCTTCTTCAGGGTGTGGTTAGTTAGTGTGTGTGTGTGTGTCTGTGTGTGTGTGTGTTTCCATCCATCAGTGAAATACAATATGCCATTGTTGGTGTCAGGCTCCAGACATGAGCAGCTGGGTGCTGAGAGCTGCACATTGCGTTGGGACGTAGTAGTAGCAAGCCACGGCTTATCAGCTTCCGAGAAACACTGTGCCTCCGACATCTCCAAAGTAGTGCCATTATGCATTTTATAATGCTTGTAAAATCATTTGAGCAATCATACCCTGCAAACTAAGTACAAAATCTAAGTCAGTGAGTGTGTGTGTGTGCATGCGTGTGTATGTGCTTATGTATATTTGTGTGTGTGTGTGTGTGTGTGTGTGTTTCCAGACAGAGGTTTCATTACGATGGCAGGCAGCCCAAGGCCCGGCGAGGTGCATGTTAAAGAGGGGGAGAGCCTAAGCCTCAGGGTGGAGTTGGAGTGCTACCCAGTGCCCAACACCCTGTCCTGGGCATACAATCATAAGCTGCTGCGTAACACCACGGAGCATGTCATCACTCTCCACTGCAACAGATACAGGTAATGCAGACACACACTCGCACATGTACACACGCATTCACACACACACACACACACACACACACACACACACGCATTCACACACAGACGCACACACACGCACACACACGCACACACACGCACACACACATACACACACATACACACACACATTCACACACACACACACACACACACACACACACAGACGCACGCAGACGCACACACAAATGCACACACACACGCAAACTTGTACATGCATACACACACACACACACACACCAGCATGACATTTGGCTGTCTTTTCTGTCAGATGCCTCACTGAGCTGAAACTGGTTAGAGTCCACGGAACAGAAGGAGGGATCTACACCTTCTTAGCCAATCACGAAGATGCATCTATCAATCAATCCTTCACAGTCAAAGTAAACAGTAAGTCACATTAATGTGCACGTTTCCCAATGTCTCTCGCTCTCTCTCTCTCTCTCTCTTTCTCTGTCTCCTCTGTCTCAGTGTCTCTCTCACTCCAGTTCTCTTTCTCTCTCTCTCTCTCTCTGCCTCATTAAATCCCTCCCTCTCTTTACCTTTTTTTCACAAGGCAAACCGGTCATCATCTCCCAGGTCGGGCCCATTGACGGACAGGTGCGTTGCGTTGCGGCGGGATACCCACCCCCCAAGATCAGCTGGTACATCTGTGAGCTCCCTCATACGCGGTATGGCTCCGGACACAACTTACTCCTCCTAAACCCCGGGTGCATTTCTACCATGCTATAGTCATGTCATCGAATGGTGCAAGCGACTGATGTAGGACCTCCGAGTAGGACCACCCCCCCCCCCCACTGCCCCCCCCTAAGTGGATCTCTCTACTGTGCGGCACGCGCCCCACCCTCTGCTGCTCCAGCATGACATCACCGGGAACATTAGGGTGACATCATTAGGCTTCTCAGTACATCACTGTTACGGCGAGCGATGATGATGATGATGATGCCGGTGAGTCACTCAGTGAGAGGAGGAGGAGGAGGGGGGGGGGGGGTCCTGCATTGCTGCACACAGCCAATGTTATAGTTTGACTAGACACACCTGTCCTATCTGTCCTTATTCAACACGTTTGTCCACATTGTCAATAGAGGAAGAAAGCATCGTAAACGTTGGCGTCATAAACGTTCAGGAATGCCTGCCGTGGTGTTGACATTGTGGCCGGCATCTGATCAGAAAGGTGTGGCCTTCGTCCATTCGAGGAAAGGAAGCTTATTTGTGGTTTGTGGTTCACAGCTGCTCACACCTGCCCAACGCCAGCCAATGGGAGGCTCACGAGGTTGCCATGGTGACGCACTCTGCTTTCGGGAAGAGTGAGGTAGAGAGCCGGCTGAACGTGACCAGGGAGTTTGCCCAGTACCACACCCTGGAGTGTGTGGCCAGCTCAGACCAGGAGGAGGCCTTCACACTCTTCTCTATCAGCGGTAGGAGCACACACACAGACACACAGGGGGACACACAGACACACACACAGGGGGACACACAGACACACACAGACACACACACAGGGGGACACACAGGGACACACAGACACACACACAGGGGGACACACAGGGACACACACACACACACATAGGGGGACACACAGGGACACACACACACACACACACAGGGACAGAGAAGGGGACAGACAGGGGACGGACGCTGTTCTCTATCAGCGGTAAGCAGACATACAGGGACAGAGAGGGGACAGGCAGACAGACAGACAGGCAGACAGACAGGTAGGCAGGCAGAAGGACAGACAGATGGACAGGCATGCAGAGAAAGACAAACATCAACCCACATGCAGCATGCAGCATAATTCATTTTGATTAATGAGACAGAACTGCTCTCACAAAGCCAAAAAAATTGCAAACACACACATTCACACTCACACACACTCTCACACACAAACCCACCCATCCACTCCTGTTGAGAGATGTGTGCATGGGGGGCTAGTTGTTAGGTCACTGGATTAAACAGAGTTAGTGCATGCTGACTGTGCATGCTGGGATTAACTGCTGGAGACGCGCTTATATCCCCATCAACAATAACAACAACTCCAACGCTGTTACCACAGCTGCTTTGTGTATGGGAAACACTGTGTGTGTGTGTGTGTGTGTGTGTGTGTGTGTGTGTGTGTGTGTGTGTGTGTGTGTGTGTGTGTGTGTGTGTGTGTGTTTGTGTGGGTCTGTGTGTGTGTTCGTCTGTCTGTCTGTCTGTCTGTCTGTCAGTAAGTTGGTCTGTCTGTCTGTCCGTCTGTTGCCAGGTTACAAGCCTATGAAACATGAGTTCTCACTGGGCGGTGTGCTGGTGGGTGTCTGTGTGTTCTTGACTGTGTTCCAGAACGGACCGTTCCCCATGAGCTCTTCAGACCCCTGCTGACCGGCATGCTGGCCACCGGCGTGGTGCTGAGCCTGATTCTGGTGGTCCTGATCTACAAGTACCTCCAGGTAACCTGTCAGTATGCGGGGACCGGACAGTATACACATGAACATACGCACGGGCCTATACATGGATCACACTGGACCTCACTGTACATACATAGACATGGAATACACTGGACCTCACTGTACATACATAGACATGGAATACACTGGACCTCACTGTACATACATAGACATGGAATACACTGGACCTCACTGTACATACATAGACATGGAATACACTGCACCGTACTGTACACACACACGCCTTTACATGGAATACACTGGACTCCACTGTACACACACAGGCCTTTACATAGAATACACTGGACTCCACTGTACACACACAGGCCTTTACATAGAATACACTGGACTCCACTGTACACACACAGGCCTTTACATAGAATACACTGGACTCCACTGTACACACACAGGCCTTTACATAGAATACACTGGACTCCACTGTACACACACAGGCCTTTACATAGAATACACTGGACTCCACTGTACACACACAGGCCTTTACATAGAATACACTGGACTCCACTGTACACACACAGGCCTTTACATAGAATACACTGGACTCCACTGTACACACACAGGCCTTTACATAGAATACACTGGACCTCACTGTACATATATTTACAAGGAATTCACTGGACCATACTGTACATATATATACATGGATTGCACTGGACCTCACAGTACATAAATATATATATACAATATACAAATACAAAGTGGTTAGTAATTTGGATTTGGTCAACTGTTTGTTCAGAAGAGACCTTTTGTATTGTTTCATCTTATTTTACCAGGTCAGAGTCGCATTGATATGTAAAACCTACACAGGGACGGGAATGTACACACATAAACATGGAATACACTGGACCTCACTGCACATGCATATGCATAGAATACACTGGACCGTACTGTACATGCATACAGACAACATGCATGCAGCAGAGAACAGCTGTGATCGTGTACCATCGACATGTCTTTGAACCAGGTTTTGCCCTTTTTGCCGTAGGAATTTGGAAGTACAAGGTGTGTTAAGTAACTACCAGTAGAACACTGTCTGGATAGCAGTATCGACAGAGCGTTGTCAGCGGCTGCCGTCTTTGTTGTTGTTCAAAATGCCTCTACAGCGCTCCTCTGCAGCTTCATCGTACTTATCCCGCCTCATAGTAGATAAAGGGCTGTGATTGGTGGGGCCATCTCGTACCGGGCAGAAACCTTTTTGTTTGGGAGGGGAGCCAGACCTCATCTGCAGAGCAAATGAGCTCCCGAGAATTGTCTGGTTCTCAGGCTAGGCTAAGAGAGGCGTAGCGCAACAACTTAACAAGGTTAATACAAAAAAACAGACAGGAAACAGCAAGCCACGCATAAGCTCTTACAGTTCACTGAATAAGTTACGGTTGATAACAATCGTAAACCTGTTATAACGACCCCTCACCCCCCTGAGGCCTGAACCACCACCAGCATCACGCCCAGGGAATCCACTGGGGGCGACAACTGCTTCACACAGATATGGGAATGGTGGGAGCACACTGCAGGGACTCTGCTGCAGGAGGCTTAGGGCTGCACTGCCACACACACACACACACAAAAACATGCCACAACAAGCACTTATGAGCAATGAGTGTTTGGCTGGGGCTGCAGTAGTCATTAACTAATGGCCTGCTGTGACTCCTATTTATTTACTTGTGTTGTTGTGTGTGATGTGGAGGCAAGCTCTCCCTGCTAATGCTGGAAGCCCGTTCTCTCGCTGCGGGTCTCAAGCAGATTATCAGTGTCGTGATAGATTGTGATCTGATAGAAGTTTCTTCCTCTGCTTTGGGTGTGTGTGAGTGAGTGCGGACCATGCATACATCATGACAATCGATTGCGTTATCTTTGTGTTCTAAGTGCTAACGATGATGAGCTGTGGGCCCTGTGTCCTCCACCGCTATGGCGGGGCTTTTCAATGTCCATCCATCTCTGATGGGTGTTGAGGAAGCCCGTTCTCTGATGGGTGTTGAGGGGCTTATCTCTACTCTGCGGTGGACCCACGAGGCAGTCCAGTCAAACACGTCCTAATTGGAGGTGGGGGGGGGGGGGGGGGGTTGGGTGTTAGATGCTGGTCCACACCTTCTGAATATGCAAATGGAAGAAACTGAGGAAAGTGGAATATGACATACTTTAGAATGACTGTTGTGTTGTACATTGTCAAGCAATAACTTTTCGGTTTTCATGGTATTTGGGTATGGATATGGTTTGGTACCATTATGGACAGCGAACAGAGAACTGAAGAGATTAAGAGCGCTGGATAGACCGTGGGAGACAGGGAAGGACCCATCTGTTGCGCCACGGGGCCGGTCACAGGAGAGGTTCAAATACAGAGCTGACTGATCATTTTTGACATTTGTTTTTTATGTCTTTAAATGTTTCCTCGGCTCGTCCTCATGTTTATCTGATGCTTATGTATAGAATGGTTATGTGATCAAAGTTGCATGAATAGTTTTTTGTATGCAACTTAACATGGCTTGGAATTTGAGACTAGCTTAGAGATTAGCAGCAATGGGTAATGTTTATTGATATTAATAAATTATCTCTTGTGCCTCATATAATATTGATAGGGAAATATAAGTGAGCTGCCTATATCAACTTTTTTTTTATCTGCTTTCAATTCCTAAAATGTAACGTTAACACTTTACGATAAGGGTACATTAATGTACCATTCATTAACATTAGTTAATGCAGTATTAGCCATTAACTAACAATTACCTAACAGTTGATATACAGTTAACTAATGGTCAAGTAACACTTTACTTATGGTGTTCATGTTTACTAATGGTGTCCATATTAACTAAAGTAATGGTGTTCATGTTAACTAAGAAATTCATTTATACATTATTTTATAAGGTATGGGTAAGGGTTAACCCTAACCCACTTACCCTAACCGTACCAACTTAACAATACATTTTATTTCAAATGTAGTATTATCTTCTTATTTAATTAGACAGAAACTTCAGTTGGTATATTCATTTTACTAAAACATTACCTTTTTACTTCATCAATCTAATGTTAAACCTGCTTTTAGCAACAGCCTCATTTATTAAACTCTCCCTCTGTCTCCCTCTGTACCTCTTTGTCTCTCTCTGTCTCTCCCTCTGAAATAGAAACCAAAGTTCCAAATCCAGTGGAAGGTGATAGACAGTATCCATGGAAACAACTACATTTACATTGATCCAACCCAGCTCCCATATGACCCCAAGTGGGAGTTTCCCCGCCAGAAACTACGCTTTGGTATGCTTTTGTGTGTGCATGCATGTGCCAGTGTGTGTGTGTTTATGCATGTGTGTGTGCGTGTGTGTGTGTGTGTGTGTGTGTGTGTGTGTGTGTGTGTGTGTGTGTGTGTGTGTGTGTGTGTTCAGTATATGCATACTGCATACTGCTGTTAGTTGGGCCATTTGTCTTGTGTTTTTCACCATTGGTTGGTAGCTTAGTGGCCAGCATGCTTGTAAGGTTGGTTTGGGCAGGGGCTTCTGAATATGTGTTTTCCTTGGATTTTGGCACAAGGGATTATAACATCTGATCCTGTGTATTAATGAAATTACTATTTTTACTTTGAATATTAAATGGTGTTGTGTGTGTTTATGTTTATGTTTATGTGCATGTGTTTGTCTGTGTGTGTGTGTGTGTGTGTGTGTGTGTGTGTGTGTGTGTGTCTGTGTGTGTGTGTGTGTGCGTGTGCATGTGCCAACCTGCAGGTAACACACTTGGATCAGGGGCCTTTGGAAAGGTTGTAAGAGCTACGGCGTACGGACTCTGCTCTGCAGAGACTGTCATGACTGTTGCTGTCAAGATGCTGAAACGTAAGCGTGTGTGTGCGTGCGTGTGTACGTGCCTATGTGTGACAGGATACATGCGACACTGTTACTCTGGGACACCGTCTGAATGATGGAACCCTGATGATGTCCTCCTAGCCAACGCCCACTCTACGGAGAAGGAGGCGCTGATGTCCGAGCTAAAGGTCCTCAGTTACCTTGGAAACCACGTCAACATCGTGAACCTGCTTGGAGCGTGCACTGTTGGAGGTGAGGGGAACAATGTGTGTGTGTGTGTGTGTGTGTGTGTGTGTGTGTGTGTGTGTGTGTGTGTGTGCGTGTGCGTGTGCGTGCATGCGTGCGTTTGTGCGTGCGTGCGCGTGTTTGCGTGTGTGCATGTGTGTGTACATGTGTGTAGGTGTGTGTGTATGTGCGTGCGTGTGGTTGTGTGTGCGCCATGACCTCAGGCTTGTCTGCTCAAAGCCAGTTGAAACTCACTCCAGGGCAAGGAAGTTCTGTTGATCCAACAGGTGTTTGCACGAGGCTGCACTCAGGTCTTTCAGGTTCCATGAACGCCGCTGTGCCCCGGGCCCATTAAGTGTCAGTCCGTGAGGAACACGTCCGATCTTCTCAAATACGGGCTCTACGGAGAGACGGAGAGTCTTGAAACGACAACTCCATGGTTCTGTTGATAAAACAAGACAGAAGGAGAGACACTTTTAAATCGTATTTCTGTTTCCCTGGCTACAGAAGACAGTAGGATTGAGGACGGTGAAACCATCTTTTACTCCTTATCCGCGGACAGGAAGAAAAATGTTGTGTTTTAAAACTTTGCCCTACGTCTGCAGGCCCAACTCTACATAACCCATCTGTTAACGTAGGCATTCAACAATTTGTGATTAAAGCTAGGCTGCAAGCACTCCCCACTCAGTATAACCTCTCTCTGTGGTATCCACAACGTCATGAACCATTTTGTCTACTACACAATGATAGCGCAATAGAATCGACCGCGCACATTATGAACAGTTGCCCAGCATATAAAGCACTCTACATAGCCCAACACGATCGCATTGTCGATATTACAGCCAACGAACTACGCAGAATATATGGACAAAGTGTAATACACACAAACCAAAAAATACAATTGAACTGGTTCACACACTTGAATGACAACTTGCTAGAAAGTGTTCTTAGAGACTCTCCAAACACTCCTGACATTGTTGTTGTTGATGATCTTTTAAAATCTATTGTGATTCTGGAAGTGGGTTGTTGCTTTGACATGTACATGGACCTGTGTTTCTCAGACAAAATGTTAAAATACCAGCCGTTAACTCATGCTCTTTCAGTAGGTGGTTATAGCACAAAACTGGTTGTACTTATTTATGGTGGCCTTGGACACGTTCATAGACTCTGTGTTAGAGGATTGCAAATCGCTGGACTTAATAAGAAGAAATCTAAACAAATAGCCAAATACTGCTCTGTGTCAGCAAGCATAGGCAGTCTGCATGTATGGAGAAGGCGGTGCCATCTCTACCCCTGATAACGATGTATTTACATACTCATTTGCTTGGCTGTAAATACTGTGGTAGATAAACCGCATTCAACACTATAACTTAAATAAGAGAGTTCGAGGAGACCGGAGCAAGAATGACAAAAGACTTTATTTTTACTCGCGAACAAGTAAGAGCAAAGCCGAGTTGGTTTGACAAAGAACTGGAGTGCTGGTCACGGGCCCCTCCTTATATCTCCCTTTCTGTCCATCGAGGATGTTGTTATTTACGATCTCTCCTGCACACACCATGTTTAACTAGTCTCACAATCAGTTGTTTTGCTAGTTTCCCTCCTGGCCCGCATCCTGCCTCCCAGGAATTTCTGTGAATGATTCAGCAACAGTTTTACGACACAAGAATGGGGTGTCCGGCTTGTCCTTGCCCCTAGACTAGTCTCAGGTCACCCTGATCCTTGACCTCTATGTCAGTGGGTAAACACAGATAAGTTATTCAACAGACCTTATGGCACCTCTTCAGGCCCTCTGTTAGAGAGGAGTGGGGACTTGTCTTCTTAAGCTTTTCTTCACCATTATTATATTTATATAGCATATAGGCCAGATGAAAAATATATGTTAGCGTAATAATGTAAGGTAAATT
Source organism: Micromesistius poutassou (assembly GCF_964030765.1). NCBI lineage: Eukaryota > Metazoa > Chordata > Actinopteri > Gadiformes > Gadidae > Micromesistius > Micromesistius poutassou. The sequence goes on along the minus strand of NC_140273.1, from coordinate 6,716,998 downwards.
TTCTTCCATAATACTTGCACAGTGTTTGTGTTGCTGTGTGAGACATAAATGGGCTCTTTATTAATATTTGGAATGCTGTGTCGTTGTAAGTATTGGTCATTCCAAATAAATTAATTAAATGTGTGTGTGTGTGCGTGCGTGCGTGCGCGTGTTTGCGTGTGTGCATGTGTGTGTACATGTGTGTAGGTGTGTGTATGTGCGTGCGTGTGGTTTTGTGTGACCTCAGGCTTGTCTGCTCAAAGCCAGTTGAAACTCACTCCAGGGCAAGGAAGTTCTGTTGATCCAACAGGCGTTTGCACGAGGCTGCACTCAGGTCTTTCAGGTTCCATGAACGCCGCTGTGCCCCGGGCCCATTAAGTGTCAGTCCGTGAGGAACACGTTCGATCTTCTCAAATACGGGCTCTACGGAGAGACGGAGAGTCTTGAAACGACAACTCCATGGTTCTGTTGATAAAACAAGACAGAAGGAGAGACACTTTTAAATCGTATTTCTGTTTCCCTGGCTACAGAAGACAGTAGGATTGAGGATGGTGAAACCATCTTTTACTCCTTATCCGCGGACAGGAAGAAAAATGTTGTGTTTTAAAACTTTGTCCTACGTCTGCAGGCCCAACTCTGGTGATCACAGAGTACTGTTGCTACGGCGACCTCCTCAACTTCCTGCGCAGGAAGAAAGAGTTGTTCCTCAACACCCAGTCCGGGGGCAACTACTACCGCAACGTGCACAAACAGAGAGAGCCAGCAAGGTGTGTGTGTGTGAGGGAGCTATTTGTGTGTGTGTGTGTGTGTGTGTGTGTGTGTGTGTGTGTGTGTGTGTGTGTGTGTGTGTGTGTGTGTGTGTGTGTGTGTGTGTGTGTGTGCATGAGTGTGTGCGTGTGCACATCAAGCATTACACCATTCAATTTGAACCAACTAATTAAATTACTGTTTATGTGTGTGTGTGTGTGTGTGTGTGTTTGTTCACCTTTGCAGCAGAGAGGTCATTGGCAGTGACTACATGCCAATGCGCTCGTCTGAGAAAGAGAGGCCTTCTGAATCAGGTGGGAACCCATAAATATACCACAACACACCCTGTCCTTACGGGACAAACATGTGTTTACCTAAAGCCCACACTCTATTGATCATGTTAGCAATAGTTGTGATAACACAACCAATCGGCCCAGCCTTGTCCCATACGTTGATCTCACCTCCACCATCGCAACACCTCCATTTCCCAAACAGAGACGTGTGTGTGTTTGGCTGGCAGGTGGCTCTTCTGATGGTGCACACACCGCGGCGCTCCTATGGTTTATTCATCAAAGCCAACTGAATAATGGAGACCTTGGGTCAGGGAGGACACAGAGCACTAGATTCAGGAAGCAGCAGAAGCAGTTCAACGTATTAACGGCAGAAACCTGCCAGAAACAGGAAACTGAGGCAACGACTGGGGGCCGGATACAGAGAGACAGTTACGGTCATAAATACTAGAACACTACTAGAGCGAGAGCGAGAGAGAGAGAGAGAGAGAGAGAGAGAGAGAGAGAGAGAGAGAGAGAGGGAGAGGGAGAGAGAATACACTGAGGCCACCTGTTGGACACACACAGGACAGGACCAGAGCACATGACCCCGGTTGGAGTTACTGAACAGGGGAGAAGATGGTGAAGACAGCATGTGTCCCTGGGGTCAGAGTAGCAGTACGGTACGGCATACAGGGTACCACCCCCACACTCCTACCTGTCAAGCATAAAGTATCACCCTATCTTACCTTGCATTACGCTGCAAAATTGCTGTTTCCGTGCACTCTGAGTGCCAGAATGTGCGCCACTCGAAGCAATCCTGTCTGAGTTTGTCGGCGGTTTGAGCTCAGAGCTGAGTGCCTGAACCATAGGGATGTGCGCCTATAGCCATACGTCCCCATAGCAGGACGCCGGCCCGGCCGGCCCCGCGCTGAGCGGTATTGACCGGTTCCCCCTGTGCTCGCAGCCTGCAGGGGCCAGGAGGGAGAAGGAGATCCTCTAAGTGACACGCCTCTTCTCTCCCCATCCAGATGATATCGACGAGCTGTCCATAGACGCCCAGGATCTCCTCAGCTTCTCCTACCAGGTGGCCAAAGGAATGGAGTACATTACCTCGAAAAATGTAAGGCTTATTAATGCTTAGTGTCTGTATCAATGTATGTATATATGTGCGTCTGTGTGTGTGTGTGTGTGTGTGTGCATGTGTGTGCATGTGTGTGTGTGTGTGTGCGCGCATTTGTGTGTGTGTGCACATGCGTGTGTGTGTGTGTGTGTGTGTGTGTTAGCGCGCATGAGCACGCACACACGCACACACACACACACACACATGCTTGTGTCCATGCATGTATGTGAATGAATGAATTTGTGTAGGTGTTTGTGTGTGTGTTTATGTGTGTGTGATGCAGTGCAGCAGACAGGTCAGCACTAGAGCAAAGTGCTCCAGACTGCAGTGTCATCACGCTTGCTTCCGTATGAACCCAGTGTATCCACCGAGACCTGGCCGCCAGAAACATTCTGCTGACCCGCGGCAGAGTGGCCAAGATCTGTGACTTCGGCCTGGCCCGGGACATCACCACGGACTCCAACTATGTGCTCAGAGGCAACGTGAGTCTGTCCCCTTGTCCCCCCCTGTCCCCCCCTGTCTGACCTCCATGATTGCGTCTTTTGTCTCCTCTCTTTCAATCTTCCCCTCGTTTTCTTTGCGCTAATGATGGAAAATAGGCGGGAACGCAGGCCCGAAGTACGCCTGTAAGCCAGCTGTAAGTGGGTCTTTCCGAATTAGTTTATACGTTAATGTCTCTCGCAGATCCATGTCCAGAAAGCCTTTTATTGTGTTGATTTTCCTTTTTCTTCCAGAAATGTGGTTATTACATGGAAGTCTGTAATTATAAAGGGATTCAATTCATTTGTTAATGTTTTTTTCTATTCCATAACCAATCAGTGCTAGAAGCCTCGTTCTCATCGTAAAAGCCTTACACATCTGCTATTGAAACTCTCTGCAGCCGGAAGAGTTGACTTTTAAAGGTTCTTTATGACGGATGACCATAGCATCACACAGTACTGAGTGTACAACTTACGTACCATTTATTGAGAAACAAATAAGAAAGAAGTGCCAATAAACAGTATTTTATCACAGCTATCTCATACCGTCTGCTGGATCACTCATCCCCCTGTGTGTGTGACCACTACAGTGAGCCTAGCTATCTCATGCAGTCTGCTGTATCACTAATCCCCCTGTATATGTTCAGGCCCGGCTGCCGGTCAAGTGGATGTCCCCGGAGAGCATCTTCGACTACGTCTACACCTACGAGAGCGACGTGTGGTCCTACGGCATCCTGCTCTGGGAGATCTTCTCGCTTGGTAGACGCTCTCAAGATAATGACCCTGACCCAAATGTGTTGTGGACACGGATGTCTTGTTATTTTTTTAAATATCCTCCAAAGGGTTATTGTCCCTTTGATTCATGAGCCCAAGTCAAGATATGGCAACGAGATCTGGGGAGTAAATAATGAGAGCGTAGACAAGTGTTCATTGTCCACTTCCACCTCAGCTTACAGGAGCTCAAACAGGCCATGATGAACTTTATTAATTACACCTGTGTTTACCCTGCAATGACATCATCAATGACGAGATCAACAGCAGCCATTTTGATGGCTGAAAAGGGCCTACGGGAATGATAATGCATTTATTAATTAGGAAAAAAACTACTGAAAAATCAACATAACAACACACATCCAATTACCAATTAACTAATTAACTAATAAACTATTCACTAACCACACCTGTAATAACACTCAATGAATGTTTACACATGTGTAGCCATGTCACGACTACAGGGATACCTCTAAGCTAAATTGCTAAATGACAATAATGATGTATGTTTCGTTTCCCAGGCAACAGTCCATACCCTGGGATGCAGGTGGGCTCGGCTTTCTATAGGATGATCCAGGAGGGCCACAGGATGAACATGCCCGAGTTTGCACCCACCGAAATGTAAGTGTGTGTGTGTGTGTGTGTGTGTGTGTGTGTGTGAGTGACAGTGAGAGTGTACATGTGTGTTTGTGTGTGTGGGTGCGGGTGCGGGTGTGTGTGTAAACACCACAGAAACATGGTAATAGAAGTTGAACAGTACTGTGTGTATGACCTTTCAATTAAGTGAGAAACAAGAAGTGAGAAACAAGAAGTGGTAAAACCAGTATAATACTCATACATCTTTCCTTACTGTTAAGCGGAGCACTGACCCACTTTCGAGTCAGAAATCCGACTTCAGGGGCGTTCCAGTTAAAATATCAGACTGGAAACTGTGACTTACTTAATTCCTACTTGTCCGTTCTAGCGGAACGTGGGATACATTAGATGGATGGATGGACAGACAGGTAGATACAGACAGACAGTTTGTGCAGATGTACACGTGGAAGTCATGTTGGAATCATCAAATTCAATGGACTCCAGTCTGACATGGAGTCTGATGCTTGCATTAAATTGATCCAGTTAAACCGGAGTTGTTCTGAAGTTAGACAGAGAATCTGCCTTCGTTAGAGAAGTTTAGGGTCAACGCGTGACCCCGGGGCGCTCTGTGCAGGTACGACATGATGCTGTCCTGCTGGAACGACGACCCCCTGAAGAGACCGTCCTTCCAGAAGCTGGTGGAGAGCACCGAGATGCTGCTGTCCGAAAACACCAAAAATGTAAGAGATTTCGGGATTATCGCGAACCTCCTTAAATCGGAATGGACCTTGGGTTTTTATATGGCTGTTCATTGAAGTTAAGACTTATCAGCATGAACCAGCCTACATCTCAAACTTGGATACACTAAATTAATCCTTACATTTCTTCAGTTATTTAGAAAGGGAATTCATAGACATGATCCATTGGAATTTGCGGCATGAACCCCTTATTGATGGAACCGTCACATATTTAGGTTTCAAATACCTTCTTAGCCCCTGAGCAACACCTGTGTTCCTCCTACGACGATGCCTCCATGATAAGGGTCTGTTTGAGATCGAGGCTGTGAACGCCATTTCCCGTAATCCTGCAACTCGCCAGCATTTGATTCAGGACTGCTGGCCTGCTGACGCGTCGTCACAAGGTTAAATCTTATTTAAATGGAAAGCCTCTGTTGCCGTGTCGCCCTGCAGATCTACCTGCGGCTTAGCAACGCCGCCCTCTCCCACGGGCCCCAGAGGACCCCGTCGCGGCGGCTGAGCTCCGTGTGCAGCACCACGGCCTCCACCCAGCCCCTGCTGCTCAGCGCCACCGAGGTCTTCATGGACTAGCACGACACGACACGACCGCTCTCCAACCAACAGAATCCACCGGACTCTAACAACCAGTTTCCCGTCTGTCACTTCATCAACCTGCATCAAGCTCTTTCTCTCTCTCTCTCTCTCTCTCTCTCTCTCTCTCTCTCCACATCTATCTCACTCTTTCGTTTTCTCGTACCTCATACATTTCCACCGCACAAGGCTGCAGTCTCTCTCAAGGCTCCAGCCCCCGTCTCTCTCCTCTTGAAGTTATCGATTCCTGCCGCGGTTATTTCAGGTACGCGTCTCTCATAAAGCTGACTCCTGCACCGACTCCATTACCGTCTGTCACGGGGTCCGGCTGTATCAATCAATCACAAGGGCCCGGTCCGTTTTTAGCCTTGTCTTGCGCCTAGTGCTATGAAGTTAGGATGCTTGGGCAGTAGCACTCCTCCGACCTGACCTTGGAGAGAGGATCGACCTCAGACTGTGAAAGAATGGAGTGACACAACAGTCACAACAGTGGATGTCGCTTTTTTCGTATGTATTTTTGCATCGCTCTGCGTAAACAAGTGGTTTATTTTCTCTTGTTGTCGCTAGTCCTTCAAGTACTTCTCAATCCGCCTTATAAAACCAAATGTACAGCACTGCCTCTTGATTTCTTTGTTGTGTTTTTTTTTAAATTAGATACGTGTACAGAAGGTGTTGAGAATGACTCGTAGCATTCAGGCATGTTCTTAATAGTGATGTTGTTGTACTCACTGTATGTAATCCCGGTGGAGGAGAAACCTAGTTTGTGTTGGTTCGTTCATGTTTTGTAGAGCCCGCCATAGCTGTTAGCTCCGCACTGGCTACCTGTGCTAGCTCAATGTCAAAAGGACTTACGATGATGCAGTGTTCAAAAAAAAAACATGCCTTTCAGGGGGAAATAGGTTGCATGAGACATTGGTGGTTCTACAGAGACTTCTTGGAGGTCAAGCCGTCTCGAGTGAATGTGAAAATAAGCGTTTCCAGTGTGATACACCAAGGTTTTGAGGTTTATCAAAGTTTTGATACGGTTTGTTGACTTGTAATAAAGATGATGTGATGGTAGAACGCAATGAGCGTGTTTATTTCCCCCACCGTCCGATTACACACAGCACAATTGATTTGATGTATATATGTATGTATAATATGTATGTATGTATAATGTACAAAAAAAAACAAGACAAATAGACTTGTGTCATGTATAATAATTTGCCGTTGGTTTTATTTTCAAAACGTCCAGTAGGGGGCAGTCTGGGGTTATAACGATAGCAAACATCTTGCTTCAAAATATTCATTGTTACATTTTACTTTGGGGTGAATAAAGGAGCACAGTAGATGAGCAAAATATGGAGACATACATACATACAGTACAGTATAGATAAGCAGATAGCACCATTTCACACTGAATACTGGTGCTGTGAGCCATGTGTACAGAATACTAGCTGTACATAAAAATGAGGCGCAGTAGGCCTTTATCACAGAGGTGTAATAACAGGACTCATTATGGACATCTTGCATACAGACCCACCGTTAACCAAACCTGATTCCGTCCCTAGATTGAATCCTCTGTATGAAGGGGCTACAGCTGTTCGGCGTGAGAGGAGAGTTAGGGCTGGGATTTAACCGTACTTTCTTGGCATGCCGTTCAAAATATCCTACTCCCAAATTAGTAGACTAAACACACTTTAAACGTTTTCTCAGAGCAGATATTAAAAGAGACTACACAAACAGACCAATGTCTTGTCTTTAGTGCCACCTAAAGGTTATAAACTACAATGGTTAAAATGGCGCAGGTTCCTCCTGAACAGAACAAAAAAGGCTCATCTTACGTCACAATGTGTCACAATTACATGTTTTTACACCGGATGTTTCAAAGACCAAATTCAACATCTTTTTTTTGAATATATAAAAAAAACATGATTCATACAAACAAGTTCAATTCGAAAAACAAGACCTAACAAACTTGATTGATTTGGTCGTATCGTACATCTTTTTGACCGCACCATTCGATGGGAAACAGCACCTGTTATTGTGTTTCGTATTTTACAGTGCACCATAGTTCTTTGATTTGGACAGATTATTGATTTTACCCCCCAGCCCTAACCTTTAGATGGCGACAAGCAATCCAGTGTGTAGTTACAGAGCTTGCAGCGCTGACAACCTTGCAGCCGACCCATCCCGTTGACATTTTCCACGCGGGTCCGTCAGCAAAAAAAAATGAAAAACCCTTTCCTTCCCGTCATGACACACCCCCTGCCCCAGAGGCTCTCTTCAATTCTCTCAGCAAGTGACCACATCCATCTGTCTTTTGAGAGAACAAAAAAAAACGAAAAAACTAAACTAAACACTACAGCTTTACATTCTTTGGACTCGGTATCCGTGGCGCCCTGTGGCACAACGTTTCCCCAGCGGCCTCTTGGCTCCTCAGCGGGGGGGGGGGGGGGCGGAGGAGCCCTATAGGACCTGAGCGCCCCCGGGGGGTGGTCCCACATATTGCTGTCCTGCTCTCGTCGATCCCTTAAAGAGATCCAATGCTCGCCACTCACAGTTTACATCCTGAAGGATCTCTATTGACTTCGTAGTCTGATGCGATTAGTTTCTGTGTCTTTTTCTTTTCTGTAGGTCACCTGACTAAAAAAAAAAAACCCAGAAAGAAATCAGAAATCAGAAATAAGTGCCCCGTTTTCGTTGAACCTGTTCGTAGTGATGCTTTGCATTGATTCGTACGCGTCCATTCATCTGATGCCATTACTAGGAAGCTAAAACTGGTTACAGTGACTCGTATACCCACACATGTGGCTACTCTTTTTCTCTCTCTCTCACACACACACACACACACACACACACACACACACACACACAAACACACACACACACACACACACACACAAACATTTGGATGGAGCTATGCCACACCCGGGCTAGTCCATCCTCCAACACTCTAACCCTAAGAGGAAGTTTCTTGAATAAATTTGTATCTTTCTTTTTACTGCAACGCAAGAACTGATTGGCTATCGCTTGGTGGGGGGGGGGGGGAACCAACCGACCCCCTCAGTTCCCCATTTGAGAGGGAGAAAAATGCTTTCCTTTACATCCCAGTTGAAATAAAACCAGACCGCCTTTACCTCACCCAGTTCAGGGGCTCGTACAAAGCGACGGCCCCATGTCCCACGCTTCCGGTTGAAACGATGCCATCAGCTGTAGCCTCAATACAAAGTCGTCTCTTTCAATGGGAATCTTTGGGTAAACATATTCCCCCCCCCCCAATGAGGAGAACATCACCGTGACGACGTGGCGCCATCGGCGTGCCTACACCCCTCCCCCCCCGCTTCCCCAACGAGTGACGAAAGCAAGTAGAATAAAAGGACCACCAAACGACACGAACGCCAACGCACGCTCAAAGACACATTCACACACCGAATCACGCACGCCAAAAATCACTCCCATGTTTTCAGCACTCCCTTTTCCCACCGTCTTAACGTTTCCCCCCCTCCGATCCAAGGCGTCTCCCGTTTTGATATGGCTTACAACTTTGTTTGGGTACGTGGGTCGTCGTCAGGGTCCACCGGGTGTGGGATCAGAAGAAGGACCCCGGGCCATCGCCCTGGCTAGCCCTCCCCCTAATGTCGACAGAGAGGGGGGGGGGCGCGTACTGCATGAGGTCCTAGCGGGGTCCTGGGGAGCGACAGGACGGGTCGAGGATTGCCCCCCAGAAGACCGGGGGGGGGGGGGGGGGGTGGGGTCTTCCCAGGCTGAACGCCTCCTCACATTAGGGGCTCTGGGGGAGCACAGGCCCCCCGTCCTCTCTGGGTCTCCACACTGAGGCAGAAGCTAACCTTTCACCATTCCTGAGAATACAAGTACCATCCACCGAACTTTACCAAAGCTTACTAAGTCAATTATTGTAAGACACCATGGGCTTTCGGGCAGGCCCGCGCACACACACGCACACACACACACACACACACATGTACGCACGTACGCAAGTGCAAAAGCACACCAACATGCACGCACAGACAGACCTATGTTCCTTGCAAGAACTCTTTTCTCATAGATACCCTAGCCACACACACACACACACAGACACACACACACAGATACACACACATACGCACAGAGATTACAAAGAACCAGGTCTGGATAGTGATTTACTGTACACAACCACATTAAGTGCTATATAATCCGGGGGGGTTGAAGATATACTGCTTCTTGTATAGGGCTCTCTGACTTTCAAAAAATAATCCCTACTATATATACACACACACACAGACACAAGCACACACACACACACACACACACACACACACACACAAGTTTTATTCTGCTTTATATTCTGATGGAAATATATATATACTCCTTTCAATAGTTTTCCAAAAGACGAAGAAAATAAATGTTAATAATGTTGTTATTGGCACTTGGGACCACTGAGGTGACCAGTGATCTTCCTGCATGGCATCGCCTTCAGCCGCTACCCACTACCCGTCCCACGCCCTCTAAAGTAACCATGTAGTTAACCATGTAGTTAGGGTTCAGGATACACAGTGTGTGCAGAGGGGGGGGGGTGGACGCTCATAGGGGGGGAGGGGGGGGGGAGAGAGAGGCGCGGCTATGGAGAACACAGCCCCGCCTCCGCCATTGACCACGACACACACTAAAAATAAAATAAAAAGTACAATTTGTTTTTTTTCCCATAAAAACCGACCGATGAAAGCTTAGGTACACAGTTATTCGTTCCATGCAATCATATAAAATACTACATTTCAGTTGTTGTTTTTTTTCCTGTTAGGCTATATTGGATATTATATACAAAGATAAGTCTTTTTTTTTATCATACAGTAAATCTGTACAGGTCCAACCGCGACCCAGCCTTTTAAAAACAGTCTTTCGTTACCATGGTGATGATGCGGCGTTCTCTGCGTGTTCGTCAAGCTTTTCAGAGACCAGGGACCGCACCACTTGAGCCTCTGCCTCCCGGGGAACAGGGGGGAAGGGCGGTTGAGGGGGGGGGCATGTTCCGACTCATCCAGCAGGGTTGCCCTGGCAACATGTGTTCCTTTTTTTTCCTCCTTAACAGTTCATTTCTTTTCAGGCTGGGAAAGAAAAAGTGAAAAGAAATGACGGCCCTCTTGTGGGATAAAAATGGAAGTTTGTTATACTTTGAGCCCGCCCCCTCCTCCTCCCCCACCACCAGCCACCCCTGTGAAACGGTCTTCATATTAGCTCTAGGTAGAGAGACAGAGAGAGCAAGAGAGAGAAAGAGTTGGGGGGGGGGGGGGGGGGGGGGGGGTCTTTCTGGCCTCACTACTGAGGCTGACCGTCAGTCCGGTGTGAGGGGGCCACCTTCTGCTGCTTCTGGGGCTGGACCTTCAGCTGCTGCTGGTGCCGGGGGTGGAGCGACTGGAGCTGCTGCTGCTGCTGCTGCTGCAGCTGCTGCTGCTGCTGCTGCTGCTGCTGTTGTTGTTGTGGTTGTTGTTGCTGTGGGGCTTGGGTGAAGGTGCCCTGCTGTTGCAGAGGGAACGCCGCCTGCAGGATGAGCTGGGTGGACTGGTTGCCGTGGAGAAGGCGGGTTCCCTGGCGACGGAAGGATGACGGAGTATGAGATCCGACGTGGGATTATCAAAAGGCCACAGATTATCATTAGAGACACGGTTTTCACGATCTGCCCGGCGACACGGAGTGGCCTTCAGATGACTGATGGACTGATCAGTCTACCAGCCTGCCCAGTGGACTTCAGCGAGTGGTCGGCGGATCTGTCCATCATACATCTGGTTGGACACGCCCCCTTGTGATGTCACCATGTCGCAGGGCAGATTTTGAAACGGCTTGTAACGGCTCATCAGACTCACATCTGGTGATGAGATATTGGCCCGAAACGGTTCTGAACGCACACACACACACACACACGCGCGTACACACAGACACAGACACACACACAGACACAGACATACACAAAGACAACAGAGGGCGTCACCACACATCAGGATGATTCAGCAGTGTGTGCTGCCCCCTGTGGGTCACCTGGAGGAACTGCTGCTGTTGCTGCTGGCCCTGCTGACTCTGGGTCACCAGCGTGGTCTGGTTTTGGTTGTCCTGCTGGCCTTGGGGGGCCTGTGCGGGCTGAAGCGTGAGGGTCTGCGTCTGTCCGGCCGGCTGTGGGAGGGCAGAACTTACTGGATAGGGAACCAACGTGGACACACGCATGTTCTACTGTACTAAGTTGGGGGGAACAGACAACGATTTCAAGCGCTTTAATGCCCGGGATCTCAGAGTCGCCTGTCATAATAATACAAAGGAAAGAAGTTGTCCAGCATTTAGCTGGACGCACTTTCTACATATTATTTTCACATGATTTATTGCAAAACTCTGAGGAGGTGACATTTGATGAAGTGTGACGAGGCTTCACATCTACTCGGGCACTACTCCTTAATGCACTGGTACCCAATGTTGTTTTGCCTCGCCGACTTGCCGAGCAAAGTCTTTATAGTCGGCGTGACGCACGGTTTGTGTGCGTCCCGCCCGGCATGGCTTGAGCCCGTCGCCGTTCTTGCACTCTTCTTGCGGAGCTTGTGCACCTTTGAAAGGTCCCGGGCAGCGCGTCCCTAGTACATAGCCCAAGGCCTCTGCCTCACCTGTTGTCCTCCGAAGGGGTTGTAGGCCGTGACCACCTGGCCCATGAACATGGAGGTCGGCACCATGACCGCGCCGCACGCCATGGGCGCCGTCACCAGCTTGGTGAGCAGCTGCTGGCCCGCGGGGAACCTGGACGCGGCCCCGTAGCACGCAGCAGGGGGAGGAGTCACAGCAGGGGGGGGGGGGGGGGGGGCAAGGATAGGGGGAGGAGCAACACACGTTGTCAACAGGGGATTATTCAATCGATCAAGCGATTCCGATTTAAAGGGCAGAATCACCGTGCGGCATGGCGATTCGTCTGGTGCACATCCTCCTATGTCTCCTAAGCTCCAGATGTTCATGATGAACATCCAGATGTTCATCATGAACATCTGGAGCTTAGAGACATAGGAGACCATATCATTTTATCACCTGTTTCTCAAAGTGACATTGAAAATACAGTTTAAAAAAAAAATACGTCCTACCGTATCTGGCGGTCCTGAGTGAAGGTGGTCACGGTGGCGCCCTGCTGGGTGTTGGTCTGGGGCAGGCTGGTGCTGATCTGCAGCAGGTTGGGCTGCCCCGGCTGGGAGATCATCATAGTGTTGTAGAGGGGTGTGGACACGGAGCCCTGCGGCTGGCCCTGGGTCTGGAGGAGGGGGGGGGGGGGCATTGCATCACTCCAGTGACCTCGCTCCCTGATGGGCCCCTGAGCCTCTCCACAGATAGGCTGAGGAGCCACCTCTCAATGTATATCTTTTGATATATCTCTACTTACATTTGTATTCATATCTTTCTATACAAATGATCCTTTGACGCACGAAGGATGTTCCTTCGACGCACTCGCTCACGTGTATATGAGAGATGCACACATTCGACAAACTATTTTGAAGACTTTTGCATATCAACCGCCTGGACTTCTTTGGACTATAGCAAGCAACAACACAGTCATTTCGGTGGGTGGGGAATGATTTTTAAGATATCTTCCACTCAAACTTCTTCTCAATATCTCTAAAAATACTAATATTTGAGTCCTT
>NC_140273.1:6641586-6699086 GCF_964030765.1 Micromesistius poutassou | reverse complement strand
CTGCCACTATACGCATGCTGTTTGCAGCTGGTCGGTATTAGCCTCCGTGCTGCGTAGTCTCGTCAGTGCTCTGACTCTCATTAGCAGTGGACCAAAGGCACTTATTCCTCTAGTAAAACAAACATAAATGTGCTCCTCTGATCTTCCTCACTTGTTGACAATTTGTCAGACTTTAGCTGCAGCTGCCTTCACAAATGTAGGAAAAGGCAAAGTATGGCTTGTTTCCCTTTTCCATCCATGTGCATTGACATAAATAAAAAGTCTTTGTGGAGAGGCAGGATTTTGCAGGCCAACAAATGACGCTTCCTACAACAAACAAACAGCAAACAGCCCATCGCTGCTAAGACATGAATATAACTCAAGGTTAGGTTGGCCGTGCCACCCGAGGCATGGTAGCGAGCAGGCACTCAAGTGGAGTGGGGGAAAGAAGAGGATTTCTTAGTGTCACTATGAGTCAGAGCAGACGGTGTAGTATTAATGGCATGGCAGGTGTGGACCGTGAAGGACTGCAGTGAGCTAGCACAACCGTCCAACACTGCGCTATCAGACTGGACCATCTGTGATTTCTAAAGCAGCCACCCATAGTGCAAAAGGAAGTTTGCTTCTCAAGGCTGATACAGAGTGGGCTGATACAGGAGCACATTGTTAATGAATACAAGGCCATTGTAAAGCGGTGTGTACGCAACACTCACAGTGTTCGTGGCACTTCGCCAATATCTCCAGGTCGTCCACATGATAATAGTCATACCCCGATGTTCCCAAAACCTCGAAAGGCAGGTAGCCTATGATTGGTGGAGCCCTGGCGAGGAGAAATCACATGATCAACATCAACCGATGGACCCATAACTAAAAGTGTACTCTTGGATATTGTCATGACACATTGATATTAGTATTGTTATTCTATTTACATTTAACCAAACACAAAAAATAATAAATTTCTTAAAGACAAGGCAACTACACATGTTGTCACTATTTTGTGTGCTATTATGTTATGAGTTGACATTGTATATATTGCATGAGACAGAATCAATGGGAGTGAGTGGAGGTGTTTACCTGTGGTCCAAGAAAAGGAACTTCCACTCTAGACTGTGCCGGGATGTGAACTCTTCATTAGGCTCCTCCACCGTGCACATCTCCTACGAGAACACAGAGAACCATTAGGAACCGGCAGAACACAGAGAACCATTAGGAACTAGCAGAACACAGAGAACCACGAGGAACCAGCAGAACACAGAGAACCATTAGGAACCAGCAGAACACAGACACATGAGGAACCAGCAGAACACAGACACATGAGGAACCAGCAGAACACATGAGGAACCAGCGGAACACAGAGACACATGAGGAACCAGCAGAACAGCTGAACTACGGATACATCATCCACTCTGTGTTAGGAGGATACATATTACATTGTGGAACCTTTAGGTCATTGGGCAAAGAGAAAGAACAAGCTATGATTGCTTCACCTTGGGGGGAGCCTGAGATTAGCACCCTAACCACAAGTATCCAATCTCCCAACAACTGAAAAGCGGTGTGTTTCTGTCTGTGTGTGTGTGTGTTTGTGTGTGTGTGTGTGTGTGTGTGTGTGCTTGCGTGCTCTGGTGAGTGTGTGCATGTGTGTGCGTGGGTCTGTGTGTATGTGTGTGTGTGTGTGTGTGTGTGCATGAGTGTACCTTAATAAACTGAGGCTTAGCCAGTCGCACGGTGGCTACGAAGCAGACTTGGTCATCAAAGGCAGGCTGTAGCGATCTCTGCAGCACCCCCGCCAGACCGTTTCTTGTCACGTTGGGCACTGCACAAGAAACGGGGGACCACATCGAGGCTTGTCACACTTCAGACGGAGAACACACCATCCCTCACTGCTTCGGAGAAGAGGATCCCAAAATGTTTACACAGACCCGTCTGCTTTTTCTATTATTTTGTAATGAATGTGTTATGCACTTAATATGGTGGTGGCTTAATGTTTTATTTTTTTTAGCTTTCACAGACCATCTCATCAACCACTCACATCTGGTTGACATGCTGAAATTTTCCGTGAACCTTAAAATGTTTTTTTTTTCTTAAACATGGTGATGTATTATTTTAATCGTCAAAATAGTAACTTATGCCATTCTATCACGGTTACTCAAATAAGGCTGTTATTGAGGGATAACCGGAGTAAAGTCCAATGTTATTGCCCATCTCTGCCAACGACTTGGTGAGCGTTGCACTGTGCTCCGAACGCAGCGTCACCATGAAAGGACACCAGCGGCGAGGTGTGTGTGGATGTGTGAGGCTCTGTCTGGGCAGCACTTCTCTGATGTTGATGGCCGCGTCTGAGACAGGGTAAGCTTCAACGGTCGCTTATAGTATAACTCCACGGTGTGTGTGTGTGTATGTGCCGAAGTGTGCAGTCTGTGAGCACAGTCTGGGCAGCACTTCATGGCTGTTGATGCCCGTGTCCGAAAGAGGTTTAAGCTTCTCTGACACTTAGAGTATAACACCAGGGTGTTTAAGCACATTGCATATACAACACCGCTAATTATGACGCTCATGCACAACGATGGTACTAACTTGTATCACAATGTTTGTGTGGGTCGTAACTATGGGAAAAACAAGCCCCCTCCATCCTAGATCACGCAGCCCAAAACGCTTGTTTTTATTGTCATAGTGTCAAATGTCTTGTCCAATGTCATAGTGTCCGAATCCAAACTGAAACAGGGGGTTTCGCTTACACTTTAAAATGTAATAACATAAGTGTACCATTGTTTAGGGACTTGAAGTTTCCGATGAACTTGACGTATTCGTAGACAGGGGGCTCCTTCGGGTCGATGGCTCCTCGCAGCATGTGACAACAGAACTCTAGCTGGTTCTTAGCTGGGGAGAACACAAAGCCGAACACTACACTTATAAATACATTTATTTGTGTTTTTAACAGCAGTGCCTTTAAAACAGCCTACTTTATGTGGTCTAACTTCAAAAGCAATTGAATAATGAACAGGTTTTAAAAAACAAGAATGTTGTCGGACCAGGAAAAGAGCCAACAGGAGTACGGATTTGATTTCTGCAGTATAAGTTATGTTGTGTTTCATTCATAACCTGAGGGACTGCATTTTAAATCCTGGGTCTCAGGAATACAACCCATAGCCTTCTGCATTGAGGATCTACAGCTTTCCTCCAATCCCTGGCATTGCCACTCCAACATACAAACGCATGCGTAAAGGAGCTTTCCAGTGGGCTGACTGAGCAGCCTCACAGTCTAGTGTAGTGAGCTACTGACTCTTGAGGTAATCGGAGCCATGGCTCTCAGGGTCCGCGGCGTGTGTCGACAGAGCTTTGTAGACATCAGAGTGCTCTCCCAGCGGCAGGAAGTTTAACAGGTTCTGGTCCATCAGGTCCGCCTGCCGGATATCACACACACACACACACACACACACACACAAATTGTAGCCCGGATGAGTGATAAACCAACCACAAGGTCACCAGACTTGAACAAACATTGTTGGAGCGGCTATTTGAGACCGACCGGTAGGTGCTCCAGCAGTGAGGTCACGCTCTCTGAGACGTAGATGATGTTTCCATCAGTCATTATTGCTATGAAGAAGCCATCCAGTGCCTGGTAAACAACACAGGAGCCGTTTTTTTAATCGATACAGCACAAAGGAGAAAAACAAATAGCGATGATATTTAAACATCCTATTTTAAAATAACAATTGTTTTTTTTTTCATTTCATAAACAAATCACATTTGCATCCAATGAGATGGCTAGGAGTGAATTATTACAGCAACAAGGATGTGACCATAAACAGAGACTAAGCATTGTCATTTCATGTCTGACCTCCAGCATGAGTTGGGTGAATTCCTCGTTGCTAAGAAACGCAGGCTTCCAGTCCTGTCTGATCTCACTGGACTCCGACTGGGCTGTGATCTCTGATGGAAAACAGCAGGTGCTAATTAGTTTGAGGTATTTCCACTGGGGCAGCACAATATGGGAGAATGTATTAACACCATATTCATTTTACACAATCACAACAATCTGCTTTTCTCTCAATATCCAAATGGAAAATGTCTTATAGAGCTGTACTATATTAAACGATATGGGTATGTATGTTGTACAATCACAACATTTAAATCATTTCCAAACCAGGTACTTATATATACCCTGTGTATAACTAAATTAATGCATTCATTTTGTCTCAATGTAATGTCAACGATAAACATCAATAATGAATTATCATTTATCTTCTGTAATTTAATACCTACAATTCATGCCTTGGACAAATATCTAATGATATTCAGCAATATCTTTCATATCCAATATAGCAGACTTTCTGAACCAAAACAACAGGACTGTTTTTTTTTTTATTATTATTTCGTAATTTTTAAAACTCCTTAAAACTCTGCGTAGACTAAATAGTTTTCATAAGAGCTTAAGAAAAGAATGCATGGGCCATGCTATTAAAACAGCCATGGTGATGAAACTGTTAACCCTCCATAAAAGGCTCCATAAAACTGAATCAAAGCCCCGACCATAGCTGCGTTGACCAGACGCCCACAAACAAGCGACCCAGTGGCTCATTGAGAAGCAGACGACGAGTGGGTGAACCGGGTCAGAGACGGCGTCTCAAACTGTAAACAGGAAATGACACGAGGGGGAGGGACGAATGCGGGTACATACCCTTGTGTTTACACAGGAAATCAATGCTCTTCTGCAGGATGGTGGACTTGTCCATCTTCCTGGTGTTGCCAGGCAGCATGGTGCCAAGTTCCTTGATGAGGACATTGAACTGATCTCTCCGCTTCTTCTCCGACTTGTTCCGGGACACACTGCAACATCAAACAGAACCACTTGAGGAGGAGGAGCCCAGGCCCGCTGCAGGGGGGCGTGGGTTGCTATGTGGACGAGGTTTCATGTAAAACGCACGGGCAGGAAGAATACTAAACAAGAACTGTGCTGGACAATTCATTGATTCATTCAGTTTGTATTGAATGAAGTATGCAAAAATGCCTGAATCATTTTATTAATTTTCTTCATATTGTTATACAAAAATAGCAAAACGTCAAACCTCAAATTCTGAATATTATCGAATAAATGATGAGAACTAGGTGACTGGGCTGAGTTAGCACACCGCACGCATGAAGCTAGGGAGGAAGCTTTTGTCTGCACGCTCGAACAGGAAAGGAAAGGACATGACCTCCTTACCGTTTTGCTTTGTCCTTCTCATCTTCTTCCATCAACCCATCAAAGATGCTACAATCATCCCTAAAGAGGGAGACACAAACAGACAGGTACTGAGTATCTACTTCCTTAACTGAAGCTCTTACAGGAGCATAGGAACATATCTGAGTGTAATTACATTACCAGAAGACTGGTAAGCAGACATACATTGTTAATAATAGCCAGTGGAGGCACATGGCTACAAAAGGCTATTCCTACATGCTTAAGGATTGAGGTTGGATTTTGGGTCGAAACCAAATAAATAAAGAATTATAAATAGACAGGGAAGGAATGGTAGTGTGCTGGCTGCAGGTGGCGGAGCATACCCGATGCTAGATGTCATTGTGGCTGTTATTCAGGGTTGACGCTGCAGTGATTGGCTTTTTAGTCGTGAGGTAGGCATTTGGAAGAGCACCTGAGGGGAAAGCAGACACACTGTTTGATTATATTGCCCCTGTTTGTAGTGGTATCATTGTATTGTCTTTGAGTGTCTGGATCTGACACACATTTTGGTGGAGGCCTATGATATGGGTCATTAAAACAATATGTGTATAGAGATGTACAATTGTAAAATAAAACATATTCTACAGAGGATAAGTGTAATGTTTAATTGTTTCAATGTAAATTATATTCTATTGCACATAGAAGTCTGAAGAAAATATAGTAGGTTACATTCTCAACATATGAACTGACGACTGGACCATGTTAAATTGAACTTTGAATTATTATTATTATTATTATTATTATTATTATTATTATTATTATTATTATTATTATATCCTTTATTTAACCAGGTTAGTCTCATTGAGATTAAAATCTATTTTACAAGAGAGACCTGGTCAAAATGGACAGCAGTACAAAGTTCCCACATAAAACACAAGACAAAGTACAAGTTCAATACAAGTGCAATAGTGATAATACATTAAGATCATTGACATTTACAATTTCCAATGGAGTCTGACGTCAAACTCTTTACAACAGCTTTAAATTCACTGAGAGTAACTAGGTCTTGAAGTTTGAGCTGCTTCAAGTTATTCCAGGAAGACGGTGCAAAAATCTTAAAGGCCTTTTTTCCCAGTTCTGTCCGCACCATGTCCTGAGACCGTAACCCATGGGGGTCATCCTTCCTTCCCAAAACTGTATAAATACTGTATAAATAGGTATAGTATAACCTATATAGCATGTGAAGCGCAGTTGAACCGAATGGTAACAGTGAGGCTTAAACCCAATGATCCCTTAGAGCTAGTGGTGTGCATTCAGATGATTCTTACCCCCACTGCAGTCTGTGCGAAGGGCCAGTTACAGAGGTACTTTTCTTGAGGGTGAAAGAACAGGGGTCAAAGCAGACTCTTTCATCCAGTATGACTCTAAAGTCATTGGGGGTGTGACATGGTGCCGGCCCCTGGGCAGGACATGACTGCCAGGCCCATCTGACTGAAGGAAAAGAGTAGGGGGCCACACGGCCAATGGGTCAGAACCTGTAGGATGCCTTTCAATGAGACTTACAAGTTATAAAACAACATCAAAATGAGCACTTTACCACACAAATAATCGTAAGACAATTAAATGTTGAGTTGACTTAATGATAAAGTGTAAAAAAAATAATAATAAGCTTGCAAAAGTCAATGACTACTACCCAGAAAGGACTTAATAAATAAAATGTATTCAAATCAACTGGTTAAGGCCAGTAGGTCGATTAGAAGCCAGAAATGATACATGTAATATAATTTAATACTTGAAAACACCTTTGACCCACTTTTTTTCCAATGACCTATATATAGTTTTTTTTATAATGACATGATGTGTCAGCTTGGCAGGACTCCCTGGAAGGACTCCCTGAGTCCGTTATCGTCTTTTCAATTGAAGAGACGTCTCTTTAATTTGCAAGTGTGTATCCTTCCTCACAACTGAGGGTCACACCTTTGAAACACAATATATTAACTCAGTGACACACACGTCAGAGCTCAACGCGTTGTGTTCATTAGCATTACCTGACAACGTCTGTGATTGTGTAATAACATACATCATGATCAAATGCCATTTGGATAATCTAGGGCGATTGTGCTGTGTTGGTGTCTTTCCCCTGTCCACAGTCATTTAGTTATTTATACCGTGTGCCCTGTCATTGAACCAGATTAACGCCAACAGGCTCTGGTTGAGGTGCGATTATTGGTGGGTTAATACAATCGCGTTGTAGAGCGACAGTATCCACACACATCCAAAAACACACACACACAGCTACGCACAGGGGGACAGCGGGGCCAGTTCGATCCACAGGTGTTCGTTATACAACCAACCGGACCGTGACGTTAGCTAGCGAGCTAACTAAGCCCGGACCGAAAGGGTCCAGGTAACAGTTAACTTACATGTATAAATAAACGACTGGCTCCGTTCCCACTCCACTGGAGGCATACATAGGATTCACGTCGTAATGGTTAACCTATTACTGACGAAACGTGAGGATATGATTCACTATCCGCAAGCTGGCGCGAGCCTCTCAAGCTGTCACGCAAGCCGCTGACATTGGCCGCAAATAATCTCTCAAATGTAACGTTGGCCAGCGGTCCCTTCGAGAAAACGTGACAAAACATCCCACCACAGACGGATCATAGCGAACACCGCACGAAGAATCCATGTTTCTCGCCAGCAAATGTCGAAAAGAAGCGATAGTCAAAACATTTTTCGCGGCAGATGTACACACACCGCCGCACACACACATATACACAAGCAGGTATTCACACGCCCGCCCGCCCGCTCGTGCGCAGAGCCTCTCTGAATGTGGGTCACTGGGCCCTGCTCTCCTCGAGCGTGCGGAAACAGTCCCGAAGCCTCCTCTGCAGTCCGATCTCTTCCGCACGCTAAAAACTATTTAC
Organism: Micromesistius poutassou; assembly: GCF_964030765.1. Taxonomy (NCBI): domain Eukaryota; kingdom Metazoa; phylum Chordata; class Actinopteri; order Gadiformes; family Gadidae; genus Micromesistius; species Micromesistius poutassou. Next base: position 6,691,016 of record NC_140273.1, on the reverse strand, counting down.
TTGCCGTAACCGCGCTGCCGTTTCAACATAAACACACGTCGTTGACATTGGGTGTATTTTAAAGCTCTTACAAGCGCTTACCTGCCCGGATAATCGATTGCAGGCTCCGTGTTTTGCTTATTTAAACGTTGCATCGGGGGGCAGGACTTCGGGTTGGGAAGAAAAACAAGAGGCCTACTTCATATTACGATGTACAGTCATGCGCAATAGCGACAGTAGGGCGCACTATTTTGCAAGTACAGTAGTTGCTTTATTATCTTAATAAATCAAAATATCACCGTGGCATTTGCGGCTCAGTGCAGATTTCAATTGTCAATACATTTTTCACATTCTGGCATTTTGACAAAAAATATTTGACCGCAAACAACCATTTACAAAACGTAATACTCGTGTTATAAGCCGTTGACGCGGCATTCTTTAATAGTTATATATATATATTTAAGGTAGAAATGTGTTGAAATATTTACAATACATATATCATTCACGTAGAAATATAGGTTCGTGGTTATTTTTACCCTGCCTTATAGACGATGAAGCCCTACATTATATTGTTTCCTAGGCATCGAAAACGTTGTTGCGTTATAGATCGTCTAAACCGATGCAGCAATCATTTATACCCTCTGACGATTAAGATTCCCAAGCTGGCATTTGACTGTCAGCTTCAGATTGTCACGTTCAGCCAGTCCCAGGGTTGCCTCTGCAAGAGGGTTTCCCTCTTTAATCATCGTCCAATCAAAGCGGCTACAGCCCGTGACGTTTTTGCTATAACGTGTCGAGGTCCCCCCTGGATAATATTACCATAGAGAGAGGATAGAGAGGATCTGTAGCGTTAAACCTGCGCCATTTTCTCCTCACGACATAGTCAGCTTTTTTATTTTTCCTTTTTTTCGTGATGAATGGACGTTTGTTTAGATTTTCAGTTGGGAAAGATTGTATGCGTGTTATTAGAGTTTTGGCCATGAATGCTTTTGGTCAATTATCCTATTTGTATGTATTTATATGTGGCTTTTAAAAAACCTAACTAGATCACATTTTCTGGTCTGGTAGATTTGAATGTCACACAAACACAACCTGTAAAGCACATTGTATTTATTAGACATTATAAATGATATTGATGTTGAAGGCCATATTAGGCCTAGTGGTCTTCACAGTCACTACATTAGATGTAATTACACACTTTTTACAACTTCAGTGGTAAAGAATCATCAAGAGTCACTTTCATTGAGGTGCTTTAAGTCAGTGGCAGTGTGGTCACTGAATTTATGACTAAATCTCCACTCCTGGCGGAGAAACTCAGGAGAAAGCATGGCCAACAGATCAAAGCACAAGGAGGACAAGACTGTGTGTGTGTGTGTGTGTGTGTGTGTGTGTGTGTGTGTGTGTGTGTGTGTGTGTGTGTGTGTGTGTGTGTGTGTGTGTGTGTGTGTGTGTGTGTGTGCGAGCATGTGGGTTTGAGTGTGCATGTGGTTGGCATGTGTGTGCATGTGCGTGTGTGCATGCATGCCTGTGTGTGTGTGTGTGTGTGTGTGTGTGTGGGTGTGTCGGTGATGCCTGTACATTTGTGTGTGTGTGTGTGTGTGTGTGTGTGTGTGTGCGTGTGTGTGTGTGTGTGTGTGTGTGTGTGTGTGTGTCTGTGTGTGTGTGTGTGTGTGTGTGTGTGTGCATGTGCATGCATTGCCGGGTGTGTGAGTTTGTGTGTGTGTGTCTCTCTATGTGTGCATATTAATGCATGTCGGGTTAATGTTCCAGATGCCCCACTTTCTACCTCTCTCTAGTACGCTTGCACCCCCACTGGTGTGCTCCTATCAGCCGGCTCACCAGCCGCCGAGACAGCCGCCCTAAACACGGTGGGAAGGTGGCTCTCTGGGTAGTGAGGAACACAGTCAGTGGAATGACTCCTGAGGAATCTCATCTCTGGTCGCTGGACTGCCAAACAGAAAAGATGACTCACTATGCGATTGGATATGGAGACTCTGAGGAGGGAATAAAAAAAATAAGAGGAGCCGAAGCTCAGAATAGCTTCTTTATAGAAGGCTAAATGGAGCTGCGTTACATTTTTCCAGACTTCTTATTAGGAACTCGTTTGGGTTCAGGTTTTTCCAAAGGTAATTTAGAAAAGCAGTTATTCAGAAAGGGGCTCAGGTCGGTCTGGGTTGCCATGTGACCCAAAGTGAATCCTCTTGCAACCCCTAGGATGCCAGTTAGATCCTAAATATCTCCATTTATCTTTGGAAATTGGGCTTAGGCGTTTTGCATAGCAGCGCTTACATTCCACGCCGATATTGAAATGTCTGCCAGGAGTTTTCGAAATGTGTGTTGTCGGCTGATCACCCATGAAGCAACTCACCCATCCTTAAAGAGCAGCAACAGCACCCTCCCTGACGTACTCCTCTGCGCAGATGGCCCTCAACTCCCCATACCCGGGGCCTCGCTGCCGCCTCCTGACCGGATCACACACAGTGGTTAGGACAGATCAAATCATCCAACACCTCCCAATTCCCCAGTGGTGCATCCGCGTTCAAACCATCAGCTGTCGATGTCTGTGTCCTCTAAAGAGGTGTGACGACTAACTGTTAATTGATGTTTTTGAACGATAAGTTATGATCCAATGATTCAGGATGTCAACGCTTTGGTTGAATTGTGTTGTGCTGTGTGCACATGTTCTATTATTCTCTGTGTGGAAATGAGGTAAATGTACTTTGTATGCAATCCATGCAACCCATATCAATTATACACGCAATAGCCATTAGGTATAAGGCTATGGTGTAGTAATCTTTTTTGTGTGTGTGTGTGTGTGTGTGTGTGTGTGTGTGTGTGTATGTGAGAGAGTTCTCCTCATACACTTCCTCCTTAGTAACCCCCTCATCACCAACACTACCCTCACGCCCTGTTGTCGTGGTTACCTCATGCATCCCTATCCACTGCTCATCTTCATCGTAGCAAAAGAGAGGGTAACAAGAGAATAAATAACATTTGTAACTTTGTACAAGGGATTGTATGGGTGTTAGATACTTTTGTTTGAAAATTCAAAATTCCTGCTTCCATCATATTGTTTGTACTTAAGTGTATAAGTGTATTTAACTTTGTTGTTAGACAGAGTAATTGGTAACTTATTTTATTTGTGTAATTACACACAGCTAAAAACAAAAACAATAGAAATTGATGTAGCTTTGTTTATATCAAATCGATCTAAAATGAAACTCGGTAACAAAAGACTCAATAAATCAATGTGGATCGTGCCAAGAGCACGCCTACCCTGAGTGTGCCATTTTGAAAGCAGATTGTCTGAACTCCCGTCCTCTCCGTGAGCTATTTCATCAGATTTCTTTGCAATTTGATTCTCAATCACACAATGATCAAAGCCGTAACAATCCTTCATAGGCTAGAGCAATTAAAACAAATAGTTACTTCCATGTTGGAGGTAATCTTTAAATCAGCTTTAAATCATGGACAGTAGACAAATTGTACGATCAAAATATTTCCCAAAATTGTATCCAAGCAACAGTGGGTAGTGTTCTAGTGTTCTATGTTGAAACCATATGGGATATTTATTATCTATAAATATATCTTGACACACAAAACACAAAACGATTTACACTTAACACTTAATCAACTTCGATTAGCCTTTAAGATTTTCTTGCACGTTGTAAGGCCAGAGCGAGAACACTACACAGACAATTACGATATGGAGTTCATGTGTTATTCATGAGATTCAACACTTTTATGATCTTCTTGCTCTGTCCCTTCCTGCCTCTCTCCATCTTTCCATCTCAGATGTAGAAAGCCTTTCCAGAAAACACCCTCAAAAACCATTATCCACCACAACAGTCAATGCACTTAGCCGTGCTATAGCCAGACTCTGGTTTCACAAATGTGACAAATCTAATGGAGTGCTATAGTTCCCTCCCCGCCCCCCTCCCCCCACACACACACCAAGATGATCAACAAACATCTCACCCCCCATTCAATCCAGGTGAATTCTTTACATTGACATTTTTCACCAAAACAAATAAAGATAACCAACAAAAGAGACATAGTGATCGCATACAACTGTGTCTGAATAATACAACATGTTAAAGGCATGTGTATGTATGTTTTTGTGGTGCACTGTAACGGTAAAAAAGGCAATAAATAAACACGGCTACATACAGTATTTATAAATAAATAAATATATGTATACATATATTACTGTCTCCAGAAAGAGCCTCACCCCACTGGCACCTCTGCACAGAGATTGAATTACTGTTGGATAATGGAAACAGTGAAAGTGCTGTGGGACATCCTCTCTCCCCACAACAAACATTTAATCAGAGGGAAGCATTGGGCACCCGGCCACATGTGCTTGCGATCCTCTGTGTGTGTGTGTGTGTGTGTGTGTGTGTGTGTTTAAGAGCGTGCGTGCGTGTGCGCGCGTGTGTGTGTGTGTGTGTGTGTGTGTGTGTGTGTGTGTGTTTGTGTTGCAAGATTTCAGTGTGAAAACATTACCAGACATAAGTGATACTATCTACTTATTATTTTATCCAACTTCCACACTCAACATCTTCATCTGAAAAATAATCATCTCCCCATCATCATCGTCATCGTAATAATCATCATCAACATCATCCTCATCACTCATCATCATTATCATCAATGTTTCATATCACATACACGTGATTTCTTACTTTCTCCCCCCCTCCCCCTTTCTTTCCATCACACCCCCCCCAACACCAACACCACCCTCTGTACTTTCCTTCTCACCCTTGCCACTTGTTCTATTGGTACCTCTCTCTCTCACTACCTCTCTCTCTCTCTCTCTCTCTCTCTCTCTCTCTCTCTCTCTCTCTCTCTCTCTCTCGCGCTCTCTCCCTCTCTCTCCCTCTCTCTCTATTTCTCTCTCTAATCCTACTTCTATTTGTGGGGAGGTCTTCATTTTGTCATTGCTGGTGTGACTGTTCAGATGTGTCTTGTGTCCAATCCTTTCCAACTTGTGCAATCTTTTTTTCCATCACTTTGACACGTTCGATTTTTACCATCCCATCTCCCCTTCTCTCCCGAGATGTCGTCCCTTCTGAAGGAGGAATTGGAGAGAGTTTTATTTCGACCTGAGGGACAGAGACTGGTGGAGTTTATAGAGATAGAGGAGCCAGTGCCGGGAAGGCATTTCTTCTGTGTCGGAGGTAGGCTGACCCATTATCATGTTACATTTCTGAAGATAATTTATATAGTTTTAATATTATTACATGTCAGTGGTAATATGAAGACATTCATTTCCCAGATTTTGTTTTTGGGATTTCTTCTTACACAGATGTACTTCATTCTTTGTGGTTGTTTGGTTTCTCTGATATTGATTGAATTATTACAAAATATGATCAGTGCTGTTCTGGGTGAACTGTAGACCAATACTGCAGTATAGGTTGTGTTAAACAAACGTTGTGTGTTAAAAACCAAAATGGCTTTGCTATTTCTCCTCCCTTACTGTGACAGTTTCAAAGAAACTAGGCGTACAACTATGTGTAGTGGGTTGTAACAAGACCAGAGTCGCGAAACCAGTCAAAACTGGAACCAAGAGTTCCCATACTAAGCGGTCGTCCTTCCAGGACAGCTACAAGAAGACTGAGATCTGGGCCCTCCAAGACCTCAGTCTCATTGACGGACGGGACCCTGATGTCGTAAGTCACTGAAAGATGATATCACCTAGATGGTTTCACTGATGTCACCCATTACAAACCAACAGTCACACAATGCGTTTGAATACAAATGAATACAAATACAATTTTGAATACAAAATCATAAATAAAACACAATTAATATTAGACAATTATATCATACATACAGTATTGTGATGCTTTCATACAATGCAACTCCCAAATGTAAGTGCAACACGTCCTCAAAGAATAACCAAATAGTGCCAGATATATAGGAATTTAGAAAATAAATTAGGGTTTGAGTGTATTATTTCCGTGACTGTGCGTTACATAACAAAAGGCCCCTGTCTTTGATCTCTCTTCAGGATGATCCATGTTTCATATTGCATTTTGACAAGGTCCGCTCGGTGACTGCTATCAACTGCTCTGCCAAGTACGCTCTAGTCCGGGCCCTGGTGACCCTCAGTGACAAACACAGTAAAGTGGCTCTGAATGTACAGAACATGGATTGGGCTTACGTTAGGCCAACTTCCTTCTACTCCAACAGAGGAGATTGTGCCGTTCTCTCACAGATTTGCTTCTATGCATTAAATTTGGTCTGTCTGTCAATGTGTCCTGTCCCCCTGGAATAACCTCCCCGTGAGTGTAGCCTATTATGTACACTTATTATTATTATTATTTTATTTTTTTTCACTGTGAAACTACTAGGGTGTACTAGAGTGTGATGTAATTTCTTTGTGTGAAATGTGTGTTGGCATTGAGCACAACAAGAGTTAGCCATTGTGTAGATGTCACTTTGAAATATGGATTTATGAGCATGCATGCTTGGCCTCTGCAAAGAGCTGAAGGCCAATTATGCACCAATCAATACAACTGCTATTCATTTGTCTTATGGAGACATAACTGTCCATTCTAGTTACGGTCATCTCTAATGATGTTAAATGTGTCAAATAACGTGACCACTGCCAATGTATGACAGATGTATAACCTACTTACATTTGAAATCAACTGTGAATGTAAATTATCTCCGTGTATGTACTTTTGCTGTAAAACGATGTTAAAACGATGATAAATTCATAAAATGAACAATCATTTTCGTTTGCATTGCTTTATAAATACAGAAATCATTGATATATGTTAAGGGGAAAGGGTTAATGGTTAATGTGATACTTGTTGAGCAATGTACAAGAAAACCAACATTGGACCTCTCTTTATTAACCAGCAGGTGGCATTAAAGCGCATAAATGCATCCCATGCGTAATTAGTTCTCTTTAGAGATGCCTGTACGAAAACATCTGAATATATATATTTTAGGCTAACACGTATTTTTAGGGGGAGAACAAAGTCAGATTTTCAAGGATTTTAAAGTTAAAAAAAACTTGTATAAATACCTACCTTTAAGACATGAATTTATTTGAATGTTCAAACCATTCCGGCGAAAGCGGAAGTGGAAGAGGCATCATCCATGCCGCCAAAATTCAAGTTCTAACAGTAGTGGAGCATTTTTGTAAACACCGATCCACAGGCTAGTGGGTTGTATTCAAGTTTGTAATTATTTTGTTGCTACCTTTTGAATTTTGAAGCAGCCACTTTTAAGATGCATATTAAGTCTATTATTATTGATGGATTCAAATCCTACGCACAAAGGACAGAAATCAACGGATTTGATCCTCTGTTCAACGCAATCACAGGACTGAACGGCAGCGGCAAGTCCAATATTTTGGATTCAATATGCTTTCTTTTGGGCATTTCAAATCTCACTCAGGTTAGTCTATACGTTACATCAGAACCCGCAATGATGTTGCATGACTTGACTTTGTATTTAATAATGTACTAATATAACCTTGTGTCTATATACTTATACCCGTATTTTAACAGCAGTTTAACACGCATTGACAGCACAGTCTTCAATACATCTCCCCTTGTTTTTACTTTTAAGGTGCGAGCCTCAAACCTCCAGGACTTGGTCTACAAAAACGGACAGGCTGGAATAACGAAGGCCACGGTGTCCATTACATTTGACAACTCCAACAAAAGCCAGAGTCCTCTTGGATTTGAAACCCACGACGAGATCACGGTCACTAGACAGGTGGATAACTTGATCTTGATCTTTATCTTGGTCTTAAGTAACTGCGTGAACTAGACACCAACGTGCTCAATTCACAACCTAAACCTTAACACTATTGTTGTTCTTCCCAAAGGTGGTGATTGGAGGTAGGAACAAGTATCTCATTAATGGGGTCAACGCTAACAACACAAGGGTGCAGGATCTGTTCTGCTCCGTTGGTCTCAACGTCAACAACCCACATTTCCTCATCATGCAGGTCAGAATATTTTGGTGTTGTGTGGTTCGAGATTGGTGTGGGCCTGAAATGCTTTCCCATGGATTTACTGTCCATGTGTTTTTAATGACGCATAAGCTTGTCTTGTTTAACGATTGCTGGTCCATTCCTTGGCCAATATACATAGGCTGCCATTATGCTTTTGGCTGTAAGCAGCAGTAAAAATGAATTGCTACTGAAATTCCAAATTATTAATTATCAAAAGTACTGTGTATACACTCAGTGGCTTGCTTAAATATGCATTTGGCTCTGGATTAATGAAGTACATATAGAAAACTGTCAAATATGTTTGTGCACGAAATATTCTTATCACAAAATGTTAGATATGTCTGAATTTATTATTAAAAGCAATGTCAAATTAAAATTCATGTGATATATCTGTATATCAAAATAACGTTTCCTGTATTGAGTATTTAAAAGGAACTTCATTGATTATCACGCCTTTTTGAATATTCTTCCAGGGGAGGATCACTAAAGTGTTGAACATGAAGCCACCTGAGGTAAATCCATAAATCAAATCATGATTACTAACGACCTTAAGTGCATCTCATGGTGTATCATTGCACTAGGGACGATGCGCTTTGAAAGCCATTACATTTCGGCTTTCCAAAGCCTTTTCATGTAGCTCTCCTCCTCACCCTCTCTTGGGTCAAAGCCTTTTCATGTGGCTCTCCTCACCCCCTCTTGGTCTGCAGATCCTGGCCATGATCGAGGAGGCCGCCGGTACCAGGATGTACGAGTGTAAGAAGATCAGTGCCCAGAAGACCATCGAGAAGAAGGAGGCCAAGCTGAAGGAGATACAGACTGTACGTCAGACGCTTTATAATACAAATGACTCAACTCCTCTCCATTTTGTACGGTTAAAGAAATCTCTTTGATGCGGTCACGAGGAGACGGTGAAACACAGTGTGCCCTCAAAGACCTTTTTGGTTTCAGCAAGGCATTGATGTTTATTCAAATCAAATCCTTTAGGGCGATGCCTAAACATAGTGATTTTGTGCATCCCCTTTTTTATTTTACTGCTTGCATTGTAGAAAAGGCAGAAAATCCCTCACCCTTTCTAACATTTTGATCTGATATTCTTCCTTTTAGATTCTGGAAGAAGAAATCACACCAACCATGGAGAAGCTTAAAGAGGTAAGATAAGATATATTACTATTGCTTGTATGTCAGTGGTCATCGGTCTTATCAACATGATCGACACCAAGATCAATGCTTTTCTGTTTCTGCCACTACTTTAAGATCTTTGTTCATCACATCTATTTTCTTATATTAGTGTAGTTTTCCTCCCACCCGGTCCCTCGTATCTTAATCGGTGCCTACATCTCCCTCCCCTTCGTCCGCAGGAGCGCTCGTCCTACCTGGAGTACCAGAAGCTGATGCGTGAGATCCAGCACCTCACACGCCTCTACGTGGCCTGGCTGTTTGTGTGCGCCGAGGAGACCAAGGTGAAGTCGGCGGAGGGCCTGCAGGTCATGCAGGACAACATCAGCCAGATGCAGGGCACCATGGAGGAGAACGGGCGCACGGTCCAGGAGCTCTCCACGCAGATCCACGAGCTGCAGAAGACCAGGGACAAGGTGGGCGTTTTGATGGAGAGCAAGGCATCGTTGACTGAGAAACATTGGTTCAGAATTAAGATGCTTTTTGTCTTACCGGGCTCGCTCAGTGGACTTTCCTCGTTTGAATGTGTTGTATTGTTGTCTCTGTGTAAGGTACGTTTGAGATTTGTTTTTAAAATAATTCTAAATGGAAGCAGAATCAGAAGGTAGAGAGTATTTGGGTTAGGGTTTACGGTTTGTGAAGTCACATTCATTTTATTTACACAGCCCATAATCCCAGGTAGTCTCAAAGGGATTCACAGGCTACAATTAATGACACACCCTCACTTATAGCCCCCCAATAGCAAGGGAAAGCTCCCTTAATTAGGAAGTAAAAACCCTTAAGAAGGAACACAGAGTGGGGGGTCCCTCCTTCCTGGGGCGGTAAGGAGTGGAACAGCTGCCATTATGGACAGACATGGGCATTCTACGTCTACACGCGTGTCCGAGATGGAGCAACTCTGCTCCACCACAGCGACTCACTGTGCCCCCGTCTCCCCCGGCCGCTCCCCAGGAGGTGGGCAACGTGCTGAAGGAGCTGGAGGACGCCGTGTCCGACGTTCAGCGCGTAGACGCCAAGGCCCAGAGTGCCCTGGACCTCAAGAAGCAGAACCTCAACGACGAGAGCAAGAAGAGGAGGGAGCTGGTCAAGAGCATGGAGGAGGTACACGGGACCGCTTTGCATTGGTTCTTTCCCAGGATGGCTGGATAGATAGAGAAGTACTCCCAGAGGGGAGATTTGATTGTACCTGCAGCAAGCAATAAAGCAAATTAGTGTAGCATTTTTTTATTGTATTTATCTTACAATATTATATCTATAATAGTATTTGTTTCACATTTTAAACAACAGTTAATGCAGTTTTATTTTCAATGTTTATTATTATTTTTTTTCTCTCTCCTGGATATCGTATTGTGTTTTTGAAGCCCTCTCTCCACCTCGTGACCTCCTCAGGACAAGAAGATGGTGGTGGTGAAGGAGAAGGAGGTGGCCAAGCTGCAGGAGAAGCTGCAGGCGCTGCAGGCGGAGGGCCAGGAGAACGGCGCCGCCCTGGAGGCGGCAGAGCAGCACTTCAGGGCCGTGTCGGCCGGCCTCTCCTCCAACGAGGACGGGGAGGAGGCCACGCTGGCCGGCCAGATGATGACCTGCAAGAACGACATGAGCAAGGCCGACACGGAGGCCAAGCAGGTGGGGGGGGGGGGGGAACCGCAGCCCCTTGCATGGATGGATGGTTGGGTGGATGTGGGTTGACGGATGGACGGATGGACGGGGGGTGGCTGGATGGATGGGGGGGTGGGGGTTGGGTGGATGATGGGGGGGTGGCTGGTTGGAACGGGGGGGTGGGTGGATGGGGGGGATGAATCCCTGGATGGGTGGAGGGCTATTGAAATTCCAATCTGTTAGTATTATTACTTAATTAAATGAGGTTAAATAGTTTTATCTGCAGAGTACTTTATTGATCTGATTAGTAAAATGACGATGTTCTATCTTATTGCTTTCTTTAACCATCCCTCTCCTGGTTCCCCCGCTCCCGTCTGGCCTCCCCCCTCCAGGCCCAGATGACCCTGAAGCACGCCCAGGCGGAGCTGAAGACCAAGCAGGCGGAGGTGAAGAAGATGGATGGCGGCTACAAGAAGGACCAGGACACCTTGCAGGCACTGCAGGCTAGCAAGGGGAAGCTGCAGGCGGAGCTCTCCAAGCTGAACTATGAAGGTGTGTGTGTGAGTGAGTGTGTGTGTGTGTGTGTGTATATGGGCATGCATGTGCCCTTATGATCACGGTGGGTGGACTAGGTTGGATTAATCTAGTCTATTAAAGTCACACATGAATCATGGCACACAGCTCAAATGTTTCTATGATTATGGACTACACAAGGGCAGATATACATTGTGTCTGCGTTTCAGACGGCAAGGAGGAGACACTTCTGGACAGCAGACGCCAGCTCTCCAGGGAGGTGAGCGGGCTGAAGGAGACCTACGAGAGACTCATCTCCCGCTTCCCCAACCTGCGCTTCGACTACAAGTAAGACCCTATCCCCCGAACCTCCCCGTCCCTCCCCCTGCTCGGTCCCGCCGTCTTTATGTCAACCAATCGAGAGGCATTTCACAGAGGCCTCATCATACTTACAATCAGTTATCTCTAATAAATCATAAGTTATTCAAATTCTCTGGTAGAATGATCTTTTTAAATGGCACCAAATGTTAAAGCGGAGGGCTGGGACAGCGGCAAACAAAAGGTTATGTTATAAACATATAAAAAACAATAACAACATAATGGTTCAACTTAATACCGGTTTTGAGCATGTTGTTTATAAAGTAAACACCCTTGTGATAATGACTTGGTTTGACGTCAAAATGTGGGAGATTGAGCCCCTCCCAGTTAGTTCTGTCTGCTTTAACTGGTTGGACGGCTGAGCGACGTGAACTAGCGTAGCTCGGCTGGCTGACGATAGAAAGATTCTTGTAAACAGAGCGTGTGGGCTGACCAGCACTTTTTATTTGTAGAACATACCAGCTATAGGATGTGATTTATTATCAAATTATTTAACATTGAAATCTCAAAATGATCAGCAAGCAAAAAAGGTGCGTCATGCTTTGGCTCCTACGTTGTGCGCTGTGAGGCGTGTTGCTAAGCCAACCCTGGGCTGTGGCATGTTGTCCCCTAGGGACCCGGAGCGGGGCTGGGACCGCAGCAAGGTGCGGGGGCTGCTGGCCAACCTGATCACCGTGAAGGACGTGGCGTACGCCACCGGCCTGGAGGTGGTCGCCGGCGGGAGGCTCTACAACATTGTGGTCGACACAGAGGTGTGTGTTTGTGTGTGAGATCAAGATTGTCACAGTTATTTATCTTACTTATCTCACTCTACCTCAGCAGTACTTGGGCAGAGCCTGAAGTAAAGGTGCCTGCGTGTACTTTACCAACATTTTGCATACATTCTACGCTGCTATAATGTCTTGAAAATGGCACTGAAATGCGCGCAAGGCTCATAATGAGTGCGGCTCTGTCTGTTGGTGTGTCCACCAGGTGACGGGTAAGAAGCTTCTGGAGAAGGGCGAGCTGAAGCGTCGCTACACCATCATCCCACTGAACAAGATCTCAGCCAAGACACTCAACCAGGGCGTGGTCAACGCCGCCAAGAGCCTGGTGAGAGGAGCCCGTTCACCACCACGCCCAGACAGCGGAGCACCACGGGGCTTCTAATCAGCCAATGGGCAGGCTTCTAATCAGCCAATGGGCGGGCTTCTAATCAGCCAATGGGCGGGCTTCTAATCAGCCAATGGGCGGGCTTTTAAGCAGCCAATGGGCAGGCTTCTAATCAGCCAATGGGCGGGCTTTTAATCAGCTAATGGGCGAGTTTTAAATCAGCCAATGGGTGGGTTTTTAATCAGTCAATGGGTCGATTTTGTGAATGCGTTATTCATTGTCAGTATTTCCTTCTGGGAAGCGGGTTGCGGCTTAAAACACCTTATTATCTCTCTTACGTGCATTATCATTATTTCTCATTGCTAATTGGTCCATTTCCCATGCATGGTCTCCTCCCGTTCATTGGTCGGTCGGGTGTCAGGTGGGCGCGGACAACGTGCACACGGCCCTGTCCCTGGTGGGCTACGAGGAGGACCTGCGCAGGGCCATGGAGTACGTGTTCGGCTCCACACTGGTGTGCGACACCCTGGACAACGCCAAGAAGGTGGCCTTCGACCAGCGGGTCAAGACCAAGACCGTGACCTTGGGGGGAGACATCTTCGACCCCCAGGGGACGCTGAGCGGCGGTGAGAGAGGGAGAAGGAGGGTGAGGGAAGGGGAGGGCCGTGTGGGAGCAGTTAAGAGTCATGCGACTGATTGGTTTTTGTAGTCGATTCGTTTAGCGATTTCATTTTTCCCCCCACCGATTAGTCTTTAAAATGTCATTAGATAATAGCAAATCCCATCACGTTACCGGAGGCCAAAGGGATTTCTGTTGTTTGCTTTCTCTATCTGACAGGCTGCCAAGTTAAAGTAAAGGATTCCTTTTCAATGATCGATGAACTAAATATATATTAACTAATATATATATATACTAAATATATATATATATATATTCTAAAGCACTAAGCAGAAAAAGGTTGGGATTCGTACTTCATAAATGACTACGGATTAATAGATTATAAAATTTCTAGATTTGATATATTTTCAGTCAGTCAACTGTTTGACTCATCGTTGCAGCCCTGTTGTCACTCATGAGGTCCTGGTGTTTTTAAACTTCAGCGGGTTGAGGAGATGGAGGGAGAGAGATAATAATCCCAATACAGCGCTGTGGTGGCGATGGTTCTCCCAGCTGAATGCATCAGCCTGATGGTTCCCCTCCCCTCCTCTCCTCCCTCCAGGCGCCCGCTCCCAGTCCGCCTCGGTGCTGTCCAGTCTGCAGGAGGTGCGGGAGGTGGGGGATCAGCTCGGCCAGAAGGAGGCGCAGCTTCACGACGTGGAGCGCCAGCTAGCGACCCTCAAGGCCACCGCTGAGAAGTACGCACGCGTTACCTTCATCCATTCATTCATTCATTCATTCATTCATTCATTCATGACACCATCTCTCTGGGTTTCAGAGTGAGGACAATAGTACCGACTCCCCCCATGGAGTGGATGTGTGTGAGGGCTACTTTTCCTGTCAAAAGAACAGGAACTTAAACTGTAGTAGCGTAACTGACCGCCAGGGGGGTTTGAAACCTCCATGTTCCCAGAGAATACAAGCTATCTGAAATCTTATAGAGCCCCTACAACAAGTAACAAACAACTTATAATAAGGACAAACAATGAGAAAGACGGAGATGAAGTTGTCATCCTGTTACAGCTGTAGTGCTTTCCTATTCCTTTTCGTTATGTACATTCATACTTTTTTCAATACGTGTAAATGGTCATACTATAGTCGTTTTTAATCTCGTTCAGCAGTCGTTCTTTTTTTTCATTGCTGTAAGTCCATTTCCTGTGAGTACATTGTAAGAGCAGGACCCAGAGTCAGATTGCTTGTGTGTTTACACATGCTTGACCCATAAGGCTGATTCTGATATGCACTGTTAGAAACTGCATGACATGTTTTCGTGCCGTGGGAGGAGCCGTTCAGAGGAGGTCAGACGTGGGCAACGTGAACCAGCCCGTCCTCCGCCCTGCAGGTTCCGTCAGCTGAAGCAGCAGGTGGAGCTGAAGCAGGAGGAGGAGCAGATCCTGCAGGCCAAGCTGCAGCAGAGCTCCTTCCACCAGCAGCAGGAGGAGCTGGAGAGGCTGCGCAAGGCCATCGGTGAGCACGCACACGTGAACGCACACACACACACACACCCCCACACACGTGAATGCACACACACACACGTAGACGAGTTTAGTGAGTAGTACGAGAGTACATGAATACAAAAGAGTAATCGGTGTTCATATTGATCTAACTCGGCATTCAGGAAAATGTGGAAAAAAAACATTGTTTGATTTGTAGGTAAGACGATCTGAATAGACAGATAGACAGCAGCACTACACAGACACAGTCATCTGTAAATGATGAACATTGTGTGTGTGTGTGCGTGCAGAGGAGAGCGAGGAGACCCTGCGCAGCACCAAGGAGGTGCAGCAGCGGGCGGGGGAGAAGTACAAGGTCCTGGAGAACAAGATGAAGAACGCCGAGGCGGAGCGTGAGATGGAGCTCCAGACGGCGCAGAAAAAGCTCACCGCCGCCAAGTCCAAGGCCGACGCCTTCAACAAGAAGCTCAAGGAGAAGCAGCAGGTACACTACACACACTTATACACACACACACTTAGACATACTTAAACATACTCATACACTGATCAATGCATAAAAGGAGTTGGTACTTATTTTATTAATTATTATTATTTTTTTATAAATCTGGGCTCACATTGCTAAACTTTACTAAGTAATGGAGCTGTGTGTGTGTGTGTGTGTGTGTGTGTGTGTGTGTGTGTGTGTGTGTGTGTGTGTGTGTGTGTGTGTGTGTGTGTGTGTGTGTGTGTGTGTGTGTGTGTGTGTGTGTGTGTGTGTGTGTGTGTGTGCGCAGGAGTTCGAGGCGGTGAGCCTGGAGCTGGAGGAGCTCCGCAGGGAGCAGGCGGGCTACCAGCAGCAGATCCAGGGTGTGGACGAGGCCACAAAGGCCATCCAGGAGCTCATCGACAGCATGGCCTCCACCGTGGCCCAGAACAAGGTAGCTCAGCGTTACGTTGTAGGGGGGGGTGGTGGACACCATAGAGCCTACACGGTCCGGTCGGGGTGGACACCGTGGTGATAGACATGGTGGGGCGGACACTATAGGGTGGACAGGCCGGGTCCCGTCCTCATGCTGGCCCCTCCCTCTGTGTCGCTGTGTGCAGGAGGCGGTGCGGAGTGCTCAGGAGAAGCTCAGCAGACAGAAGGAGATCATCATGGCCCAGGACCAGGACATCAAGGTAACAGCATCCTTTAAAGCTTTCTGTGTTCCTATCCATCCATCTATGAGAGGGAAGTAGCGGGCTTAAGTCTCTGATGAAAACATATGTTATGGTCAATTCGGTGGCCATCCCTTTCCATGTTTGAATGTTTTTTTATCAAGCAGACGCCTGTTCTCCTTACTCTTGGTGCTCTCTGGATCTTATTGGTGTTTTTTAAACGTCAATCATCCAGGAGAAGACCGTGGCGGCCAATAAGATTCGGGAGCAGACCAACGAGGCCCAGCTGAAGATCAAGGAGCTGGAGCACAACATCAACAAGCACAAGAAGGAGAGCCAGGACGCTGCCGCTAAGGTACGCAGTACACACCTCACTGTATCCCCACTTTTCAATCTATCTTTAACAATCGATTCAAGTTTTTCCTCTGTATCACACACACACACTCTCTCACTCACTCACTCACTCACTCTGTGTGTGTGTGTTGGTGTTATATCCTCTTTGAAATGCACTAAAATAGACTGCAGCAATTTTGACTTTATTTAAAAAAAAAACATTTTTTTACAAATAAGATACAGATTTGAAAGTTGGTTGTAGTATTTATAGGATATCCGTCATATTATTCTGCTCTGCCTGTAAAATATCAGATGGCAACAACATCATTTTTTTACATAGTGGTAGACTAGACTGGTTGTGAGCTAATTCTTCTAGGCATGCAATGTTCTATATTTTCTTCTCTCACATCGTGGGTTTTGTGTCCCCCCCTCACCCTCCCTCTCCCACCAGGTGTCCCGCATGCTGGAGGAGCACGACTGGATCGCCCTCGAGCGCAGGCAGTTCGGCCAGCCCAACACGGCCTACGACTTCCAGACCAACAGCCCCAAGGAGGCCGGCCAGAGGCTCAAGAAGCTGGAGGAGACCACCGCCCGGCTGGAGAGGAACGTCAACAAGAGGGCCATGAACATGTTGAACGAGGCCGAGGAGCGGGTGAGAGACCCAGGCAGTGGACAGAGAGAGAGAGAGAGGGGGGGGGGGAGAGGCATTCCTTTAGGATTAACTATTTAGTCATTTTGGATCCTTAAAGGGATTAAATTACAATTTGGAATTGATTGTAGATACGATGACCAAGGAAAGTAGAGGGATGTTTGAGTGTTGACTTCAGTGGTTTTTAACAGTCTGTGATCCGGGATTTGCTTTACTGGTATGAAATGATGACACCGAGACGGCAGTTTTATTAATGCTATGATGCCTTAAAACTTCCCCAAGTCAAAGCTCAAGCTGACTGGATGTTATCTGAGATTATCATGTACAGGAGCAATACAGTTTCACTCCTGCTGTCACTTGAAGTCAGGCCTTGCCAAATATGTAATATGTATGAATGATATAAGGATTTCAAAAGAGCATTAGCACAAAGTTTATGCCAAGACAACAGAAATCTTTTTTTAACATCTGGAAAAAATACCAGAGAAATATTCCTGGTATCTCAGTCCTAGTATTGTTGTGCCATTCCACTTGCGAGAAGTCTTAAAATATTTGAGCAATCAGACGCCTTGCCTGCACTGAACGAGGAGACTTCCTTCATCTCCATCTTCTTCTCCTTCCTTTAGTACAACGACCTGATGAAGAAGAAGAGGATTGTGGAGAACGACAAGTCCAAGATCCTGCAGACCATCGAGGAGTTGGACCAGAAGAAGAATGAAGCTCTCAACGTGGCCTGGCAGAAGGTCAGCCCACCCCCCTACTCACTGTGCTCCATCCATCCCCATTAGAACCAGCAGCTCGGAGAGAGGGCCCAATGCAACACAATTTCTACCCGGTCCAGACCTGGGTTCATTATGAAGCCCTTGTTGATCTCCGTTCAGTAGACTGCAAATGCAACAGATTGGTTCACTGTTTCTGCTCACCTTGGGTAAAAGATGTCACTACATTGTGGTTTGTATTGAATTGCTCTTCGCCTAAATGTACACGTGTGATGTTGTTTAATGGCATGAGGCGGCCCCTGTCCCACCCAGCAGAGGGTCCATAGTTAATCTGAGTCCTGCCCCAGGATGTCTTGGGGACCCCCAGCAGAGCGGCCCATGGTTAATCTGAGTCCTCTTCCTCCAGGTGAACAAGGACTTTGGCTCCATCTTCTCCACCCTGTTGCCGGGGTCCGACGCCCGTCTCGCCCCCCCCCAGGGATGCGGGGTCCTGGACGGCCTGGAGTTCAAGGTGGCCCTGGGCAACACCTGGAAGGAGAACCTCACGGAGCTCAGCGGAGGTCAAAGGTCTCTGGTGGCCCTGTCTCTGATCCTGGCCATGCTGCTGTTCAAACCGGCGCCCATCTACATCCTGGACGAGGTGGACGCCGCCCTGGACCTGTCTCACACGCAGAACATCGGCCAGATGCTGCGCACACACTTCAGGCACTCCCAGGTACGTTTGACTAGACTCTCACTCACTCCTCGTGAGGGCTCTTTGACCTAAAGGTGCACAAGTCTTAAAGTGAGACTCGCACAAATGAACGGAGGGCCACACAAAGACATGTGTTAAGTGTGGATCTGCTTTTTGCTCATCACCGTCTTCATAGTCACAAATCAGACTTTAGATTCATATATAAAGTTTAGTCTGATGGCAGGTGACCTCAAATCTGGGCAGGCTGGGATTTTTACCTTATTTTGCTTTGACCAATCATGTCGGAGATCTGTTGGTGTGTAATTGGTGAACACAAACTGCTACAAATGAATTGAGGCAATTGATAATGACTACTTCCATAGAAGACTACCGCCTGATTTAATTAGTGTTTCACTGTAAATGTTTAACACCCATCGGTCATGGTACCCCTCTCTCCAGTTTGTGGTGGTGTCGCTGAAGGACGGCATGTTCACCAACGCCAACGTGCTGTTCAAGACCAAGTTCGTGGACGGCATGTCCATGGTGTCGCGCACAGCCCTCAGCCAGAGCGACGTCAACCTGCCGCAGAAGGGCCACGATAAGCCCCGCCCCAAGGACAAGAGGGCCAGGCAGCTGATTGGGTAGCCGGCTAATGCGCCGCATAACGCGACCCCAAAAGGCGGCTAGCCCAGCTTTTGGATCGCTTTGTAGAATTGTGTATACCTCGCTCCACTCTCCAGTGGCCTTGTTTATTTTTATTCGCGTCTTCACCCGGCTTTGTCTTTTTAAGAGTTTTGCCCGAAGGCTGAAAAGCTGAACGTTTCTGCTTGAATTTTATGATTTGTCTTTTTTATGTGTGTTATTGGGGATGTGTAAACTTTTTAGTGAAGTGTGATTTACACAGCGGCCTATTCGGTTTTTACTCTTTTCTTCCCAGTGTAAATGACTAAATGGGTAATAATTTTTCTAGTCTTGTCCACTTTGTGCTTTTTCGACTTTAAGGCATACATTTGTAATCAATCTAGTACTTTTTTTTGTAGTGCTTTTTCAGTTCATGGAATAAAATATCTTATGTATACAGTTTCATTGTTATTATTGTCATTATTTTTATTTCTAACTGAATTGGGGGTGGGGAACATTAGAATTAGGAGAAGGAAAATCTGAAAGTTAATACACAGACAGCTGAACAGCGCCACCTTGCGGCTGAAATATGCATTCAATTAAAACATGCTGTGCCAGTAAGTGAGAAGAGCATCTCCGGTGAAAAGCGGATTGCTTGCCAGTTTTAGTTGAGGCTAGCAATACATCTTTCATTCAAAATTGCGTTGCGGGAGGTATTAATACGAATGAAAAGTGAGGTAGAAATTATTTTAATATTTTGAGATGTTTTGCTTGCAACAGGTACGAAAATACTTTGCATTTTCTCCCGAAAAACATTTTGCATGTAGATCATTTAGCAGATGATAACTAGTTCCACATTTTCAACATTCAACCAAATGGGAATTCATATCATGTCTGACGCAAATTTCAGGTAAATCTTCATGCTTCATGACACATTCAGAGGAACTCATTATCCTAGATATGCCTTCCCTGAATCCCTTATCTAATATGAGCCCTGGGCGTGCATATTGTTACCACGGCCTAGACACGCATGTTGTTACCCCAGCCTACACATGCATGTTGTAACCCCAGCCTATGTGCATGTTGTAACCCAAGCCTACACATGTATGTTGTGACCCCAGCCTAAACACGCATGTTGCAACCACAGCCTATACATGATTATAGTGCTACTGTAGGAGTAGGCTACGGTCTCATCAACAACAATATACGAAATTATCAGTAAGACACTTAGACTAATTGTGTATGTGAGCACAGCTTTTTTAATTAGTCATGAGTATGAGCAAATATAAAATAAAAGGTCAATATCATTTTTAATTCAACACAGTATGAATTGTTATGTATGAAATATTTTGTTATTTAGTCCTTTATATATCTATTTGTTTTATTATTTTAAGTTATTTAAGAGCTATGAAGAGGTAGTGTGTTATCTACTGAGTTATAGAGTTATCACAGTACTATTTGATGCTAATGAACACATTTGCCATTGCAGGTTTAGTTTATATATATATATATATATATATATATATATATATAGAAATTCAGACAATGAGTTGCTTGTGGTTTAGTCTGTAAACTCTGTACAGAACTTGTCATTGATGTCCTTCTAACGGTTTTGAATGATTGACTGATTATAGCAACCCCAGAGCCTCGTATCACACACATAGTCATCATAACATCGTAAAACAATGCAGCACACCTGAAACAGAATAAAAAAACAAACAAGGCAGACGTATGACTTCCTTCTAGGGGCCAACATCCCTTCAACACCCGCACGCACGCACACACACACACACACGCGCACACACACACACACACACACACACACACACACACACACACACACGCCCACAGCCTTCCTTATTGTGCTCACATGCACCTATTTCACTCACTTCCTGTTTGCCCTTTGTATGCGAGCTATAGTATACAGGCGTGTATGTGTGTGTGTGTGTGTGTGTGTGTGTGTGTGTGTGGAAGGCACTGTAGGCATCACATGTAAATGAGCACCACTGAGGCTGTCCCTATTTCGTAGCGCTACTTGGCCGGGCCCAGGATGTGGTGTCACTGCACTCACTCTCGCACGGTGAGGAACTAACACGCAGTGGCTGTCAGCTGGTGCCGTCGTCGTCTTGTGATCCAAATATCTGTCTGACCAGAACTCGGAGTGTATGGGAACCAACCAGTAGACTGCAGGTAAGCAGAACACACACATTAGTATGGAGAGTTTCTGTGTGTCTGTGTCTGCGGGGTGTGCGTGTGTGTGTGTGTGTGTGTGTGTGTGTGTGTGTGTGTGTGAATGGGGAATCAGCTGCCTCTGCTCTGACTGTGACTGACGGATTGTCATATTATTGATGGATTCAAGGAGTGAATTGTGAGTGACAGGTTCACAGTTCTGGGGACTCGCCTCCATAGCAGCAAGGAGTTGAGAACATAGTAAAAACAACCTACATGCCCAGAGTCCCATCCATAACTCATTCTAACTGTTGAACCAATGGACTATTCCACAAGTGTTGACAGGGGGGCTATTGCGCTGTCTGAGTTGGTGGTGGGCAGGGGGTCACATTGATGGTAAACTGTGCTGGAGGAGCTGTCAGAACGATTTCAGCCCCCTGAGCACGGATGTCCCAACTTCTGCTTTTAGTGCAGTCCGTATCAACAGTGTCTTGGGTTGTAAAAATGTGTATTGGGTAAGTGCAGTGTAGCAGATTTACTATGTGTATAGACATAAATAAGATGTTCTGTTATAAGATGCTATTAGAGGAAATTAAAACATGATGATGATGATGATGATGATGATGATGATGATGATGATGATGATGATGATGATAAGGGATATATGGATTAAGGTGGTTATGGGATTTGGCCCACAATGCCTACCTCTGCCCATGCCCATGCCTACCTGTGAGCATCCTTAAACCTGCTCCAACCCCTACCTGTCCCTTAGTTCCCTCTATCTATATTTACTAGTAATTTACTTGCGATACAAGTGTCGGAAACAACCAGATTGTAAATGTCGATGTTGATAAAGCAAATGTTAATGACTCAACAGCTTATAAACCGAAAGGAGTCACTGTGCTTGTTCTACGATGGAAAGGATAAATTTCCAAGTAAATCCAGAGTTTACAGCATAGTTAGATGCAGTGCGTATTGCAATTTAATATTTTGTTCCGCCCGTGTTTTATATACAGTGGTGATAATGTTATTACCTGTACACATGTTTGTCATTTGCCTCAATCACAAAAAACATTCTTATTTACAGTTAATGGACGCTAAAGGTTAAGAGTACATTTCCATTTCCCCGTAGCTCTGTGAGTATGAAACATTGATAGGTACAAAGGAAAATTGCATAATCTTGATGAAGAAAGGAATTAGTCACAATTCACAATTCAACTCATGTGTCACCAAATGTGTTAACGAACATCCTTTTTACACAATCGGCTGTATCACTCATTTCACTAACTATTTAGGGAGGGAAAAAAGAGAAGTATGTGATAATATAATATAAGATAATGTGTGTTGGTATTGATAAATGCATTATAACAGATTTGCTATGCTATTAGGTATTTGCACAAATGTACTTAGCTGATTGCAGATGATGCAAATCCATGAAAAAGTTTTTGTAGTCAACAGCATTTCACAGGGAAGTATTTTAAATAATGAGTGGGAACAAGAGATACGATCACATATCTGGCAAGAGAGTTTGCATTCCAGTATGTGAGAGCCAATCACAGATCTGATCACAAAGGTTGCATTGAATTGACCATTGGAATTGAAATAGAAATGGGGCCATAGTATCACTTGAAATAATCAGTAATTACTTTTAACCAAAAAATCGAAGGAAACTGATATTATTACACTCACTCAACCACACACACACACACACACACACACACACACACACACACACACACACACACACACACACAAGGAACACACACACACACACACACACAAGGAACACACCCTCAGCATGTGATCCACAAAACTGTTTCCTGTTTACTCCTATCATATAATCCTCCTCTTCATCTCCTTCTACCACAGCCAGTAGGTGCTGAGAAGCTTCCACTTGTATGCATGCACCCCTTCACAAGATGCAGAAACACACTCTCACACACACACACACACACACACACACACACACACACACACACACACACACACACACACACACACACACACACACACACACACACACACACACACACACACACACACACACATTTTCAGGCACACCTGGTTCACAATGCAGCCCATTTACATTGTGAAACCAAACAACCTCAAACAAAAGGTGCATATGTAGGTTATGAATGTAGGTTATCGTAGATGAAACAATAATGGGGGTATTAATAAATTCATCACTTTAAACAGAGCCATTCATAGAAGACTCATGGTGGGACAAACCCAGGTGTGGCTCATAGCCCCGACGAAGGGGCAGCTCCTGTGATGAACCAGGATGAACCAGATGAACCAAGTGTCACAAGGCTCACGCTGTGGATCCTTCTCATAGTTAACAGCATGTATGTAGACCTCACCCACGCTTGAACCAGCGTATTATCACCTTTCTGAAGAAGTGTGGGCTGGTGTTAAGGGGCTTCAGAATGGACCGTGTAGTTCTTGGAGTCCGTCTTCTACGGCGCATGACCGTAGATCACCTGTTGGGCCTGAGTGACGTTCGCTGTCGAGGCGGTGGGGCGTCAATGAAGGGGAGGCACTCTGTTGCCGTGGGAACCCTGGAGAAGAAGGCTGTTATTTCCTAAAGTCATAAGAGCCACATCCAGTCGGTCAGTGAAGGGGGGCTGGGGGGAGGGGGTGCGGAGAGGGGGGGGGGGGGGGGGGGGGAGAAGTACTTAGAGACTGAATGGGAATATCACATTTAAATAAATCCCTCTGGGACAGACACATCCAGACTCAGGCACACACATACAGGCACACACACACACACACACACACACACACACACACACACACAGCTGGTGCGTGTGTTTGTAGGCGGTGTATATTGTATGGTGATCACAGATCAACAATAGGAAGGCACCTGTTTCCTCAGGGAAGCCAGCTTCCTGTTTGGAAGCAGTTGGCAATGGGATCAGCTGGAAATAAGAGAGAGAGAGAGAGAGAGAGAGACAGAGGCCATGCAGAGCAGGAGAAAGAGAGAGAGACAGAGGCCATGCAGAATGGGAGAAAGAGAGCAGACAGGGACAGCATGGGAACCTTACACAGGTGGACTCTATGGATGGGAGTTCTGTCCAGAGTTCCTCTGTTCTCTGGCGAGCTGGGTGATCCCACAGGTCTTGTACTTGATATCATGTTTCTATTGTATTAAGTTACAAGACTGTGGAAGTCCTTCTTTGGTGTTCACTCCTGTAGTCTCTGCACTCTGGGGGGTTAGCATTGAGGCCTGTGATCAGGATCATGCAACCAGGGGCTGCAAACTGGTGCAAAGTGCACCAGTTATGTACAAATTCAAAAGGATCTGCCGTGCTGCGGGAGTCATTTATCTCAGCTCAGTCGGTTTCGATTCCTTTCTTCCTTGCTGATTCTGCTGCTGCCATTTCAGCAGGACAACTTGCGTCCCCAAAGGGGACCATCACGTTAAGGTGTCCTCATTTCTTAAGAATTAAAGCTGGATTAGTTTGAGGAATGCAATGTGCCCACAAGCTGCAGTGACTAACGTACCAGAGAGTCCAACCTGCATGTTCGAGGGGATTGGTACATTGACAAAACCTGCCACTGATTTATACACGTCTTCTAGACCTTCTAGCTAGATTCATACATTGCACATACACGGACTACCTGCTAGGTTTGTGGATATGTATGTCGAGAGTCTCAACCATATTGATTTTGTCTGGTGTCAAAGTGACCAAAAGCTTGAGCAGAAGCTTACTTATGATACATACTGCGACGGCAGTTACGATAACTCTGACACACTTGCTGCAACGGCAGTACAAATACACTGCAACGATTCTCAGTGTGTTCTCACTGGATACGCAGAGTCTGCCTGTTTCATTTGTCACTGTATGGCACTGTGCCCCTGCACTATGCCGAGAAACGCGTCCCTATGGAAACGCGTCCCCAGTTGTCTCCACCTGTCTCTCAACATTTACATTTAGATTTACATTTGAGGCGTTTAGCAGACGCATTTAGCAGACGCTTTTATCCAAAGCGACGTACAGTAAGTACACTTGTCAGAAGAAATGAAGAAACTTAAGAAACCTATCGCTTCAATAACGCTTATCGATCAAATCAGATAAAACCAAAATCTGGGACACACCGACGCTGTGTCTTTCATGCACTCTACTGTGCACTCACTGCAGAGAGCGCAGCGGAAGGCACCGCTGCAGATTTCAACCTCCCTTTAAAGGTTGAGGTTGAGTGAACGTGAGAACCGCTACGAGACACGGTGGGGCCGCGGCCGGCGGTGGGGCCGCGGCCGGCGGTGGGCCCCGCGGCTTCCTCTGTTGTGTGAACGCTGCGTGAGAATGGCCTCGCTGTCTGGGGGGGAGCGCTACACCTGTGTTTCACCCCTTTGCTACGACCGCAGCTCTGCCATCACAGCCCGTCCCTGTCGCTCCACCGCGGACAGAGCCCCGGCGTCCACGCTGCCGCCGCTTTCGTCTCGTCTGCCACGAAAAAAGTAGAGCTGTGACCCGGACGGACACCGAAGGGCCTGCGCCACTCACGTCCTCGTGACGGAAGCGCAGATGGTCTGCGGTTTGCGACGTGGTTTTATGGTTCTCAACTGAAAGGCTGGATCACTCCCGTTGCCGGTGTGTTGATGAAGCTGCTGGCAAATCATCTCTGGGCTCATGGCTGTGGCGTTTGACTCCCTCACCTCGAGGTGCTAGGTTCGAGGTCCCTATTACCGCTTTTCCACCGACAGTACCAGCTCGACTCGACTCGACTCGCCCCGCCTTTTTTTGCGTTTCCATTGGCAAGAAAAGTACCCGGTACCTTTTTTTAGTACTACCTCCGTCGAGGTTCCAAGCGAGCGGTACTTTTGTGTGACGTGAACAGGCTGCTGGCCACTGATTGGGCAGCGGCTGTAATGGGAATAATCACTCAAAGTTAAGTTGTGTCCGGCATGGTTGGAGTCCACAGACCCGCTCCCGAGGGGGACACTGATCAGCGTTTCGGCATGTGTGTCGCTCGTTTCCCGGGGCTAGAGTTAGGCTGTGCGTGGTTGTGTGTGTCCGGCGTGGTTGTGTGTGTCCGGCGTGGCTGGAGTCCGGCGTGGCTGGAGTCCACGGACCCGCTCCCGAGGATCAGCGTTTCGCTGTTTTGTTTTAGTGTCGTTCCTTTCCGAGGGCCCGAGTTTCGTCTCCATCAACGTTACCGTATGACAACAATAGACACGCAGTCATCGCGCTTTTTATTTTATTTTATTTCCCATCATAACCTTTCCCGGGAATCAGGAGTCTTGATCAGATTCAGATTTCCCGGGAATCACGTCTCTCGTGATTAAAACCTAATGACGACCCGCCCATTGTTGGAGAGGTTCTTTTCTACGAGTCGAGTCGAGGCGAGCTGATACTGTCGGTGGAAAAGCAACTTAAGTGTCTCTATCTCCCTCCGTCCTGGTTTCATGATGCCACAGAACTACTGTTTATTTCCCATTGCTCTCTGTCTCTCTCTCTCTGACTCTCTACTCTGTCTCTCTGTCTCTTTACTTCTGAGTGTGTGTGTGTGTGTGTGTGTCTCTCTCTCTCTCTGTCTCTCTCTCTCTCTCTCTCTCTCTCTCTCTCTCTCGACTTCTCTGTGTCTCTCTACCCCACCTGGCACACTGTATACAATTGCACACAATGGGGTTCCCAGTCATTAACAGGGCCGCTAAACCCAGCAGCCGCTGCCTCAATAAGGGTCACTCAGGACACATCTGAGACCGCTCCACAATGCAGATCAGGGCTGGGCTCGACAGGAGGTGGGAGAGGTGTGTGTTTACGTCCATTCAGCTCGGTGTATTGTTGTTCCATGAATCTAAGTGGCATGGGAGCCGTTAGTCCGACGCTTTGTAGGATCATTAAACTCCACTCCTAACTCCTCTTGACTTTTGGCTCGCTCCAGCTTCCCGTCGCTCAATTCCTTGTGTGTGTGTGTGTGTGTGTGTGTGTGTGTGTGTGTGTGTGTGTGTGTGTGTGTGTGTGTGTGTGTGCATGTATGCGAGTGTGTGTGTGTGTGGGCGTGCGTGCGCATGCGTGCGCACGCGCGTGTGTGTGTGTGTGTGTGTGTGTGTGTGTGTGTGTGCGTGACTGTGTATGCACCTGTGTGAACAGTATATGTGTGTGTGTGACTGTATGCAGCCATGTGAACAGTGTGTATGCACCAATACGAACACTGTGCGTGTGTGTGTGTGTGTGTGTGTGTGTGTGTGTGTGTGTGTGTGTGTGTGTATGAGCCTGAGCGTATGCAGCACCTATGGGGAACAGTGTGTGTGTGTGTGTGTGTGTGTGTGCGAGTGAGTGTGAGTGCATGTGTCTTTTGAACACACGCATGATTGTGTGTGCATGTATAGATGTGCACGGCGTGTAGAATGCCATGCGTGTTCATGACTGGGCTTTCTGTCCTCTCTCTGAACGGGTCAGTACTTCATCCTCCCCCGTGTGTCCAGTCGAGCACTTCCACCTACAGACAATGAACATTTCCTACCTCTCCGGCCGCTCTGTTAGAAAAGCCCCTCCATTAGGTGAACAATAAGGAGCCCGCGCTCAGTGTCAAACGGTTGATTGTGTGCGAACGCTCAGGTCACTGGTCGCATGCACAGTGTGATGAGCAGAGGTCCGTTCCTTTAGGCTGAAATGACACAGAGTTCGGGAACACAAAGCCAAAAGTGCAGGAGTGCATGCGAGTGCATGAAATGATGATCAAATAAGCAAACCGTTTGAAGTGTTACATCATAGAAACAAGAGATAGAGAAGGAGTTAAAAATAAAAATAAAAGTGTTATTTTCATGGAGAAAAGTTGCAGTTTTAAACCTTTCAACACATGCTGCTTGAAGGTTTTTTTAACCTACTTTCACTACCGTTTGTGGCATCTGTCTCAATAGGTGATGATAGCGTTCAAAGGGGAATGCAGTTTATGTTTTTCGTAGCGTTGATGTCATAGATTGTTATCGCCACAAGATTGACCTCAATGCGGTCAGTAGTTCTCTAAATGTAGCATGAAGCTGAACTTCTACTGAATTAGCTCACAGGTCAACTGGTGTGTGTGTGTGTGTGTGTGTGTGTGTGTGTGTGTGTGTGTGTGTGTGTGTGTGTGTGTGTGTGTGTGTTTGTTTGTGTAGACTTTTGTGCATGGGTATGTGTAGAAGGTTAGGTGAAAGTGAGTCATTATTTTCCCCCATATAGAAGGGGGGGGATTTCAGTCGTTGGAAATTTGTGAGATGATCCAAGGGACAATAATTATCTCGGTCAATCTGCTCAATACAAAAGGCTAAATGTCTCTCTATGTCTCTCTCTCGCTCTGTGCTCCACTCTCTACTACTCTTCTCAACTTACTGCTCTTCTACATGCAAGAAGAGGCTGATCAATGTCTTTATTTCATTTTGTTGTTCCTTTTGGAACATCGCCTATGTCAAGCGTGTTCAAGTCTGTGCAGTCGAAAGGGCCCGGGTCAGTGAAGAGTCTTGCTTCTGTTTGAAAAAGGAACCCAGGTTTATTTCTGGTCCAACAGCAGCAGTGTTTTTCCATATTTGCACACATCTACAAAACAAAACCCTTCAATTAGGCAATGTAGGACTTCCCTTTACCAAATAATTCCCTCACCAAATTCATGCTGAATACTAACATATTCAGCAGGACCGCGTCTTTTTAAAGCATTTTTGTTGATGTTGGATTACCCTCCATTAAGAAAACACACGTGCAAAATGAAAGAAAAATGAAAGAAAATTAAAATATAATCCAAAAGCTGACGTTGTTTCATCTGGTTGACCAAACCTCAGTTTTCAACCTTGATTTGAACTAAAACGATTTATTTGATGTTGTTTGTGTGAACCATTGCAGTACAGTGGTTGTAATCGAGAAGTACAGGCCGGTCCGAAGGCTTTGAGGATGTTGTTGTCCAATCTTGTGTAAGATGTTCAGGCTCTTGCCCCCACTGACGTGCGAGGAAAGTTGTGGATAGTGCAGTCCAAGATTTGTTCACACATGATGGCAAGTTGTTCTAGTTTAGGTACAGGAAGACAGCTGGTGCTCCGAGGGCCCAGGGACAGCCCCGCTGACCTTCTCTCACTTCCCCCAGGGATGATATGTCACCTCATCATATTCACTAATCGACCTATCAACCTATCGACTCTTTCTCTCTGTCTCTCTGTGTCTTTCTGTATGTTTCTCTCTCTCTCTCTCTCTCTCTCTCTCTCTGTAACCAACAATGTCTCTCTAAATAAAATTTAAAAAATGAATTCAGTAAGAGCATTTTCTATTTAATCTGACAAATGGTCAATCTATTGCACTTGGCTGGTGGGCCCAGCCCCACTTTGGGCTGGGCTTTCCAGACCCAGAAATTATGTTTTTATTAGTTAAGTTAGTTAAGTTGTTTTGCTGAACTTTTTACTTTTGGTACACTCCTTCACTCCAATTTAAGTAGTAAGACTAAGCTGTCTAGAAACGTATGGACATGACAGAGAGCTGTATTCCATCGGCCGATGGACGGCCTCTCCTTTACCCTTTAATGACCCCTGTAAATGCTAATGACTGTTATGACATGACATGTTATTGCTACATGTATACACTGCTATTTGTATACATATCTACTGGCAATCAACAAATAAGCAAAACAGGAACTCACATGCATTATTCCTGGAAATATATCAAGCAGTGTGGGTGTGTGTTCATGTGTGTGCGTATGTTGTGTGTGTCTGCTAGTGTGCTTGCATGTGTGTTTACTTGTGAATGTTGAGTCTTAACTCAACACTTCTATCTCTCTTTCTATCTCTCTCTACCCCCCCTCTCTCTCTCTCTCTCTCTCTCTTTCTATCTCTCTCTACCCCCCCTCTCTCTCTCTCTCTCTCTCCCTCCCTCTCTCCCCCTCTCTCTCTCTCTCTCTCTCTCTCTCTCTCTCTCTCTCTCTCTCTCTCTCTCTCTCTCTCTCTCTCTCTCCCCCCCCCCCTCACTGCAGGGGGTGCCGAGCCGTGAGCATGCAGCACACGTCGTGCACCGAGGACCGGATCCAGCATGCTCTGGAGCGCTGCCTGGCGGGGCTGAGGAGGAGCCCTGCGTCCCAGCAGCAGACTCACGCCCACGGTACTCATCATAATCCCATTAATCATCAGTGTGTTAATGATAACTCATAGTGTGAGTATGTGTGTGAGTGTGAGTGTGTGTGAGTGTGTGTGTGTGTGTGTGTGTGTGTGTGTGTGTATTAGGGATCGACCGATATGGATTTTTTTTTAGGGCCGATACTACCCTGGAAATCCAGTTCTCGTGAGAGCACAATTTGAATTTGAGTCACTCTGGGAACGAGCAATATACTCACTCCCCGATTCCCCTGGCCCAGAACATTAACCAATCACATCGGCATATCTGGTATGGGCGGGCCAAAAGCGTTACTGTTTTACCGACCGGATACGGCAAGAGTCTTATCTATTGGTTAGCTCCGCTGGTCCCTAGTGTGTGTGTGTATATGTGTGTGTGTGTGTTTGTGTGTGTATATGTGTGGGATAATGCGCCCTCATCCACTACCGAGTAAGGCGGAGCTAAAGCCAAGTCCCACGTTAATTCAGGCATCGTATTAAGGTCATCTTGGCGCCTCTTGCTTGCAGACCGCCCAGACAAACACAGACACCCAGTCGGCCAACACTGATTCGACAGGTTTGCAGACGATATATATATATACTGGTCGAAAAGAATTGGCCAACGACCAGCGATGGCGTGCTGGAACCGTTGTTGCGTTGCTTGGTGTTTGTCAGGCCGTGTGCAGACACCGTAGGGCTGTAGGGGTCTCACCTTCCAATCGTATTCAAAGATATGTCACAGGCTCACTAGCAAAACATCATTCAAAGAACTGCTGCCTGTCAACGGAAGGTAGCCATGGCAACCGTGACAACAACAAAGAAAACGGCACATCCTGCCTTCCTCTTTATTATTGCGTTTCCTACATAATATTTGGTTCCGTTGTCATGTCTCCTCTCGTTGTGTGTTCATCCACACTTTTCTTTCAGATACAATGGAATGAATTACAGCCGTCAGTCAGACTAAAGATAGTGTGTGCTGTCTGTGATTCACGTCTCACATGTTAACCCAAAGATGAGATGTTGGTGTAGCTCACAGTGGTCACACCTCTGCCTTGTTGTTGTCAGCACCTTTGAAGGGAAATAAGGGGGTTGCATGTGTCAGTCACTGCATCTGAACCTCCATACATACGGCCCAGCATGCTAGAGTACTCATGTACAATGTCAGGAATCACTGTTATCGCAAAATAACAGTACACTTTCTGGAAAAAAACTATCGACACTACAGTCTCTTGGATACCCACAATGCAATTTGAGCATAAAATCTTATACAAAAATTGTAAACGTTATTGTAACATAATAGTGGTTACAGTTAAAAACTGCTACAACCCTAGACAAGAAGCACCAATGAAAACATAACTAAAATATCTGTGTCAATATATAATTACATACAACATATCTAGCATTCATATAATACATACTACACATTTGTATCATCATTATTGGAATCATACGTAGACTCAAGATACATCGTTTTCATGGATACAATTATTACTCGAAACATACAACAACAGCGACCAGACAACAGCAACACACACTGTATGCAGCATGCAGTAGGCAGCCTCAGATGAGGCTGTGTGTTTATCGGTGAGAGGTGTGGTGTAGGTAGCAAGTGGTGGCGCAGACCTCAGTGCGTGACTAACTATGACCTCGAGAGCCACGGGGCTGCCACACATGCCGGAACCACAGAGAGAGAGGTTAGGGCGAGAGTGTAAAAACCACCGCCCCAGCTGCTGCTACGTCGAGCACTCTCGAATCCATCTGAATGGAGAGTGGGCTGTGCAAAACAAGAACGTTATGAGCAATTACTGCTTTTGGTTCCCCAACCAGAGTATGGATTGATTCATACCTAGACCAACACCTGTTGCTGTTGTTTCTGTCCGGTGTTAAGTCATAAGAAACGTGTTGTTTGAGCAGCAATGGTGATGTAGGATCAAGTAAACGTGCAGCTTTCTTTTCCAACGCTGAGATGTATTTGCTGCTAGCTCTCAGCGAATAATTCTACATGTTACATTTGGATTCTTAAGAGAGAAAGAGTCATACATGCAGCTTATTGTAGATACTTGCACTCCCGTACCCTCACCTTGTACCTAAGGTGACTTTCTTTTTGAATCAGGTGGCTTAGGTTTCCGTTTTCTGTCGAGAAAATACCTCTTTCTGAGAATTTGAAACTAGCTGCTCATTCTTCTACCTCACCAACCTTAAAAACGCTCAGTTCTCTTTTCCCCCTCAGTATTTCCTTAAGCCTATATATGCCACTATAACCAAATAACAGAGATACCATCATTTCCTCCTGTAGAACCACACAACACTGCTTCCTTTAGTATAACTGTGAACTCACAATGAATAACACATCGGAAGAAGGTGTTGGATATGTGAAATAAGTGTAAGGTTAACTTAAGTTATGTTAGTGAAATAACTACAAATGCATTTGCAAAAACAGACCATGTTACTGCAGTGATACTGTCATTGCTTGGTAAGCAGTAGCCACTTAGAGCCAGCTAACCGCAATCTAAAGCATAATCTTTACCAGAGATTTATGGGGTTTGATCAAAGTGTTTGGTTGCTCTTTAATCTTCCTGGAAAACATTCTTAATAATCTAAAAAGGATAACATCAGCACACATCAGCAAGCTACAACTCAGCCTCTCATGGGTATTCATTCCAATTGTTTGTGTGTGCGTGTGTTTTTGTTTGTGTGTGTGTGTGTGTGTGTGTGTGTGTTTTTGTTTGTGTGTGTGTGTGTGTGTAGCGGCGACGTGCTCGATGAACCGCTGGAGCTTGGAGGAGCTGGTGAAGAGAGACCCTGAGAACTTCCTCATCCTCCTGCAGCAGATCATCAGCAAGACCAGAGAGGTGGGAGGTCAAAGGCCACGCACAGAACTTGGGTCCAAAATGTTCTTTTTGAATAGGGTCTTTTAACCTGCCAAGGTAGAAAGATCTTACCAGCCACGCAATTGTTTCAATATATAACCCTTTTTTTTACCAAATCGATCTTTCTTTGGGTGGTGGCAGGAGTATTTTAGACCGCACAATTCTGTGATGTAACATGATATCAGGGGGATAGAAATGGGATGAAATCTGAACCTAAGCCACCTAAGGGGAAAAAACGCTTTGTATAACACTGTTAACATCCCTGTTCATTTGATCAACCACCACCATAGTAAATCTTCTCTGTGTGTGTATGTCTCTCTTCTCTCTGTGTGTGTGTGTGTGTGTGTGTGTGTGTGCGTGCGTGCGTGCGTGCGTGCGTGCGTGCGTGCGTGCGTGCGTGCGTGTGTGCGTGTGTGTGTGTGAAGGTCCAGGAGCAGTGTCAGTATGAGCTAGTGGCTCCGCTAGCCATCATGTTCTCCTCCACTCTGCTTCAGGTAATACCGAAAATGACCGATCTTCAATATTAACCTTCATATACATATAACCCTTAGAGGGCACCCGCACATCCTACATTTTGTAAACGTTTTTAAATCTAACTAGGACCGATCCATGGCACTACCATGTAACCCACTAAATCCCATTTCACATGAAATTTTGAAAGCTTGTTTTAGCATTTGGTTTTTCCTTTAAATTACCCCCCAACCCCCCCCCCCCCCCCCCCCCCCCCCAAATTCCAATCCCTGTGCGAGCGCTCGTACGGCGCCCCCCCAGTGAGCGGGTTGTGTGACGTTGCGTTGCTTGTTGTGGGTGCAGACGCCCTTCTGTCCCCCAGACTCCGAGCTGCTGGAGGAGGCCCTGCAGGTGTTCCGCCGGTTCCTCACCTGGCCGGAGCCCTACTGCAGCGTGTGTCGGGACCTGCTGTCCACCGTGCAGCAAGAGCTCAGAGCACCAGGTACTCACACACCGCTCCGTCCGGACCTCTCTGTCTGCCTGTCTGTCTGCCTGCCTGTCGGTTGGTCTGTCTGTCTGTCTGTCTGTCGGTCTGTCTGTCTGTCTGTCTGTCGGTCTGTCTGTCCTGCTTGTCTGTCTGTTCGTCTTCGTTCTCTCGCTGGGTCTCTTTGTCACCCCACGTTTTGCAGTTGGATCCAAAGGGGTTTTCTGCCTCAACGGTTGGCTGACTCAACCCTGTTTTAATGCATCTCGTTCTGAGATCAGAACCGAAGAATCTGATTTGTGTTGGACAAGTGATATTGTCCCACCCTGCTGGCCAGGCTTATTAGTGGATTCAGAGATAGAATGACGTAAGATGCCTCCATGCAGGTGGATGCTAGTATGGTTCCAAAAGTGGCAATAGGAAGAAGAACAATTATCTGGCAGACTTGTTGACATTTTGTCAGAATTGAGAATAGAGAAGTCAAAGTTAGTTTCCATTGTAATCTTTCCTAGAAGGGGGAGTGACAAAATAGAAAGCAGAAGTGACATTTACAGATATGTTTACATGTTAATTGTGTATAAGAACTAGGAAGCACCAATGGCAGTGAACATAAATCAAGCTTAAAGAAATTCTGAATCCAATGAATGAATTTGCAACTTTATGAAAATATGTTTGTGTTCTACACATGTTCTAACACATGTTTTTCTTTTTGTTGGCAGCCTGGTCGGATTTGAATTTAATATTCCAAATACAAAATTCTCTTAGTAATTTTTGTTGGATAGCCATGACAAAAAAAAACGTTGATCCAAAGATTGGCCAAGCCCCTTCAAACCCCTTGACCATTGGATGAGTTTTCATTTGTTCATTGACTTGAGAATACATTTCACTTTGAAATTAAGAAGATTATGCCGATTACTTTTATTTTGATTCATTAGAAGCTAGCTAGCTAGCTTGAATCTTCCCAGCCTCTTGTTGTCTTGGTACCAATGAGGTATTGGTATCAAGTCATCCTCGGGTATTAGATACATTTAAAACAAAAATTGTTGTCTTCTGTTCCTAGGGATATCGTTCAACAGACTGGTGAGAGAGGAACAAGGACTCAACACGCCTGGCTTCCACTCCAAGACTGTGTAGGTTCAAACCACCACCTTCACACTTTGGATGTGATAATCTAATGTCTGATTTGTGAGATTACTAATGATGTCTGCAAAGGAGAGTCTTGGACGGGGTCCACCATTAGCCCCCCAAGGATTGGCCACGTGACTTGTTGTTGTTGGTTGTGATCGCTGGTTGTCAGAGGACTGGTCACTAGGGCTGCCCCATGATGACAGCGATTAGAATTGTGATTCTTTTGCCCGGTATTGTGATTGCGATAATTCATTGTGATTTACGGATTATTTGTTACAACACAGTGTCTTCTGATGAGACACATTCCCCGCCCGTCTTTTGCCTGTTCATAGCCATTTAAAATGAATACATACTTGGAGCCAGTCAAAGGTCAGATAACCAATGTCTCATGTGGTTTGAACTTTGAAGACAGTGTGTCATTGCAGTGTCTGAGCGCACTGTGCAAATGTCAAATGAAACATGACACACTGATTTTGTTTTTGTACAAATTTCAAACTAGACATAATCTGAAGAAGTGTTTATTATGATGTGCCCATATGCAGGTCAGGCCTGGGTTATTTCCTTCCATCTCACACTTAAAGTTATATATTTACAACGCTATATTTAAGTGCTGCGTGCGACACTTAAT
Organism: Micromesistius poutassou; assembly: GCF_964030765.1. Lineage (NCBI taxonomy): Eukaryota > Metazoa > Chordata > Actinopteri > Gadiformes > Gadidae > Micromesistius > Micromesistius poutassou. The sequence goes on along the minus strand of NC_140273.1, from coordinate 6,655,282 downwards.
TGTTGCATGCACCCTTACAAGGCCTCCTCCATGGCTGTGCTTCTGCTTTGTCTTTCAATGCACAGCAGGCCCTACATAGTTCCTGGTAATGTAGGAGTGTGTTCGTGTGTTTGTGTGTGTGTGTGTGTGTGTGTGTGTGTGTGTGTGTGTGTGTGTGTGTGTGTGTGTGTGTGTGTGTGTGCATAAGGGTGTTTTCACACATCACACAGCGCATGGAGATGACATCGTCAACACATGTATATCTTTATCCGGCCTGCGGGTTAGGCGAAAAAGCACTCCCCCTCAAACACACACACACACACACACACACACACACACACACACACACATACAGTGGTTTGCTCTAGCAAAACAAGCCCTTTTGACCCATGTCTCCCTCTGCAGGACGGTGCTGCTCATGACCCCCGGTGAGGTGCCTCCAGAGTTCCTGTCTGTGGGCCGGCAGCTCAGTAACATGCAGCACTCCCCCAGAGACAGCTTCATCACCCTCATAAAGCACGCCTACCAGTCGGCCCTGGGCGCCAAATACCCTCTGGCCAGCCTCCACAAAGCCCTGCAGGTGGGGGAGGGCTCTCGCACGTCACGCCGCGGCTCCAATGCAGCCGCAAGAAAATGACATTGATTCAGCGTTTGAATTCGAATCGTTCTTTATTTTTCTTCTGGCTGATAATGGGGAGAGTAAAACTGCTCCCCCTGCTGGTTGTGTTTAAACTCTCAGGTGCAATGCAATGATTTTCCCCCGTAGAGATGTTTTAAGAAATGTACATTATAGGTATTATTATAAATTAAAGTCAGTATTCGTATTTATGGATAAAAGGGTAGATCTAGCATTTGATCTTGATTATGTTTTTTATCTGGAATTGTACCATTATCAAATCCCATTTGATAGCTTTTTGACAGAAGCTCTTGGGTTTCTACACTATGCATGTTAAATAGATCGCCCATGTCAAAGTCAATTTGTGTGTGTTTTTTTCTAAAAATTGTCAATGGGAAAATCAATTTGTTACTCGCGCAACTTTGGAACACCTCCACTAGAGGGTGCACTTTCCCTCCCTTTTCATAATACAATGCATTATAATGAATTCATGATTTGAATTCATTAATATATATTAACATATATACATATATATATATATATAATAATACAAAATGTTGATAAACCTTCCTTCTCAGGCCAAAAGCGTACAGGAGCTTGGCGACATTTTCTCCGTGGTAACAGATGTCATGGAGACCGCCGCCATCATGGGCGACCCGCAGGAGGGCTGTGATCACATCATCCTGAGCCTGGAGAGCCTCTGGGAGAGGCTGGATGTCCCGGCCTCCAGTGGGAGACCCTCTGATGGTAGGAGGGCCCGGGCTCGTCTTGTACCCATGGAGTCCATGGACGATATATAGTGACCCATCAGCAACATGACATAATCGTACCAGTGCATGCCACCTTCTATGTCATCCGGTGGTCGAGATTGGTGACTCTTAATAAGAAAAAAGTGACTTTCTTTCGACACTAGTTACTGTTGTGCTCATTCCTGTTCACTCTCTCTTTCAGGGGCACTGCAGACGCTCCAACTTCCGACACCCAAGTGTTTCATGTTCCCCTGGGAGAAAGACAACTTTGGTAGGACTTTGATTTGATCAATGATCCCCAAAATATCCTGAATTTTTTGCACCTTTTTATTTTTTGCAACTAGAACTTTTTTCGCAGAGTCAGTAGCCTGTGTCTGTCAATGTATTGCTACGTATGGCTCTGGAGTCGCTCGCTGCCTCGTTCACTAAACCCTTCTCCTCACTCTTTGTCCAGATGTGCTGAATGTGCTGGTGGAGAACGAGCACGACCTGGAAGAACTCCAGACCATGGACGACCAGACAGAGGAGGAGGAGGAGGAGGAGGAGTGTGAGTCTGGTGACGAAGAGGAAGAGGAAGAGGAACTGCACATCTTCCCCCACAACCGCGGCGCCAATTACCGCGCCTCCACCATCTCCACCGTCTCCTCCCTCTCCACCTCCTCCACCTTCTCCACGGTGTCCGCCGCCTCCGAGTCCTACGCTCCCTCGCTCTCCTCCGTGGCCTCCAGCACTGACAGTGGCGTGGAGGACGACACCTCCTACAACACCTCCCCTCCCTCCTCCTCGCCCGTCTCTGAAAAGTCCTCGCCCAAGCCGGGCAAGGCCCCGTTCAGCCACTACCTGCTGCGCATCCTGGTGCGGCCCCAGCGCCGCCGCAACCTCAACCGGGCGAGGAGCCTGGGCAACCCGGAGTCCAAGAACCTGCTGGGCACACGCTCCCAGCGCTCCAACTCCCTCCCCCAGCAGGTGCATCTCCGCGGGTCGGAGCCCCCGCCACAGGCCCAGGCTCCGGCCCTGCAGCACGTCTGCTTCCGCCGGAGGCCCATCCTGAGCAGCGACGAGGAGGCCAAGAGCACCACGCTGCGGGTGGTGGTGTTCGGGGCCGACCACGCCGCCGGCAAGGTGGCCCGGGCCTACAGCAGCCTGCGGAGGAAGGAGAGCGTCTGTCCGCACCTCAGCAGGCTCTTCAGGCTGCAGTTTTACTTTGTGCCCGTGAGGAGGGACTCAGGGGCCGCGCCGGAGTCTCCGGGCAGCACCACCCAAGGAGCGGCGACGTCTGCTGTAAGTGTGATCAAAGCTTGGAGGCGTTCGCTATAGGGCTGGTACGTCAGAAGGCATTGTGGGATTTTTTGTTGGCGACACTCCCATCATATTGAGAGTACTCGAGAGAGTTAGTGTTTCTAGTGTAATGCCCAGGATAATGTACATATCCTGGGCCCAGAGGATACTTTCAGAGTTAGTAGTACTAGTAGTAGTAAATCATTTTACAATTAATTATTCAATTATGACCAAAACACTATTACTACCATGAAGTTATGCTCATTTACCTCCAAAAGTGAGTCATTGCGATGTGACGTCACGATGTACAAGCCCTATACAGATGATATTTGTATCCTTTTGCTACCGGGTAAGGGGAAGTTCATTGTTAATAATAAACTAATCGGGTGTGTGAATGACTTGTTGTTCCCGTTGTAGGACTCTCATGCGTCGGGGTCAGAGGACAGTACGAATGATATCGCCCACCTCCTGGGCTTGCTGGACCCCTGGTACGAGAGGAACACACTCAGCCTGCTGCACCTGCCCGCCAACTTGGTCTGCCAGGTACTTCTAGCCCCCCCCCCCTCCAGCTCACAGCACCTTCAGTTCATGCCTGAGGCCACATTCAGAGTTGTTTATGAATTGGGCCCATTTCTAACTAACCATGACCCAAAAAACTGTGTATAGTGTATCCAACCTCAGAAAGATAACACAATCCTACGAAATCAGGAAGTGCGGGGTGTAAACATAGCTTTATCTGATGTGCTTTTCCAGGTTACAGGGGTTGAATGCTCACACGTTAACCGACAACAGAACTAGATATTATCAGTGTTGTGTCACTCAGTGTTTCTGTGGTTCTGCCTTCTGTTTTCTTTTATTTCTTGTTATTCTTTTTAACTGCAATCGTGCAGCTCCATTGTTCTGCCGTGAGGCCGCGAAACGAGAATAAAGCGGTGACTTGCGTTCCGTTGTCCCTCGCAGAAAACCTCAAAGAAGGAGTCCGAGTTGCATGACGGTTCGTATGAGTGCCGGCTCCCCATCCTGGCAGACCTGGTTCTGTATTACTGTCGCCAGGCAACGCGGCCCACTCTCATCCAGCTCTATCAGGCCGAGGTTAGACACGCACGCCCACACGCGCACACACACACACACACACACACACACACACACACACACGCACACACACGCACACACACAAACACACACACTCACGCTCACACTGTAAACACGGTATATGTTTGGATGCACAAACTGTGCATGTAATATAAATATAATATAATATAGATATGTTATATGTTGTTGCGGCTAACGTATGCTGGTGTCTCTGATGTTGCGGCTAACATTAGCGTGTGTCTCTGATGTTAAAGCTAACGTTAGCAGGCGGTGAAAGGAGGACAGAGGTCTTCATCCACTCGCTGGAGCTCGGACACACTGCAGGTACCCGAGCTGTCAAGGCCATGGGTAGGTCAGAAACACACAAACACACAAACGTACAAATACACTGATTGTGAAAACTCCTAACCACCCCACATGTATATATATACACACACATACATACAGATATAGACACACAGCAATCACACACACAGAGCAGCCAGCTGTAACTTAACAGCCTCAGCAAGGTTTTATGATGGAACACAAAGCATTGTATTTAGTACTTAGGTTTCTTTAGGACTTATTTTATTGTATATTTTGTTTTATTTAGAAAAACTTCCATTTAACTTTCCATGGCCTTAATAAGTGTCCCTTGTGTTCATCTGGAAGGTTCTGCAAAAAAAAGGTTTGGCATCGATGGAGACCGAGAAGCAGTTCCTCTCAAGCTGGAGGTGCTTTACAACAAGGTAAGACGACGACTTGTCTACCGCTGCCTGAGATCCAAGATCATTTAAAAAATGCCTTGCTCAAGGGAGAAGGCAAGAGTGTCAAAGGCAGCAGTGTCACATGCATGTGCGTCCTTTAATGTACCGAAGTACTGGTGATATATAGTTTTCTCCATATAGACAGGAGCAACATGCAAAGGCCATTTTCTTCCTTGAACCGACTTTGAAGGAAAGACTGAATAAGTAACAGATATTAAAAAGATGTTACCAGGGTAACATCTTCACTGGCCTCCATGCTGCTCTCTACTGTTCACTGTACTCTTTTAACCCTGTTTCCAACTCTTAGGTGGTAGTTAGTGGGCGGAGTCAGTGGAAAGGAGAGACCAAGGTGTGCACGTCACTGAACCTGACCAAAGCCTGCAAAAACCCAGAGGAACTAGGTATGTAGTTACCAATGGCAACGGAACTAGGGTAATCAGAAGCTTTCCAGTCAATATTGTTTACATTATTTCCGATGTATGGCACTTCATAGTTAATTAATGATTTCATGGCAGTTATTAATTTGTATCACTCACTATAAATATTAATATTCTTATTCCTATTATTATTATAATCAATCTGCATAATAAAGGACCATGTGCTGACAAAAAATAACCAATGTTGTTAAACCATTCTCTCCTGATTCTGTTTGTTGTCAGTACTGTCTATAGCAGAGTCTACTGACAATGTTAGTTGTCAGTACTGTCTATAGCAGACTCTTCTGATAATGTTGGTTGTGAGGCCTATCTTAAGGAGACTCTACTGATAATGTTAGTCCTGTCTAAAGGAGACTCTACAGATAATGTTGGTTATGAGTCCTGTCTAAACTAGTCTGCTGGTAATGCTCTCCCCCAGACCCTAAGATGGAGTCCCTGCTACTGAGTATGACTGAGGTGCTGAAGAGACAAAACCATAAAGCAAAGAAGAGCTACAACCAGGTAAGATGTCTGTCTCTTTCTTTGTTGCCATGTCTGTATGTCAGTCTGTCTCTATGTATGTGGATGTGGTTTGTGGGTTTCAAGATGTCGCCAGTATCCAACTGCAGCTGCCTGCATACAGATCGCACAATCGTGCCGTACTCTGCATGTCTTTGTGTCGTACTCTGCATGTCTATATTTAGACGTGGCAGTGTGGTTGAGGGACAGTATCTCATATCCTGAGAAAGAGCTTCACCCAGATGACAACCTGTTGCACAGGCACTGCAACAGAGACTGTCGTGCTTTCAGGGGGCCCTTAGAAACTTCATTAAAGGGGAACCGTCACGCTGGGCTATTTTCATATCACTTTCTGTAGAAAGATCATGGAAGGTTAGACCAGTGACATCATCAGTCCAGGATGTGCGATCTCCAAGTGGAATTGGAACCAATTCTTTGGTTTTTCGTCAACTTGTGTATTAAGCAATGCTCTCTTATATTTTAACATAGATAAGCGACACTATTAACTGTTCACCTTCAACACCATAAGCACTGAACTACCTTTGACCACCACGCTTTTTGACCCTTTTGACAGATTCTGTTGTAGTGACACAATGACACCACTAGATGGTACATTGTCCTTCAATGCGATTGCAGGATTTTGACTGGCATTTGACAAATGTAAAAAAAATCTAGAAGAGCTACCTTTACTGTTCATATTCTTACAACTATAATTAATCACCCATTTCATATTATTTGAAGAAAATACGGTTTATCATACTAATAGCTAGTCAAAATAGTTTTGAATACATGCTGAAAATTCCTTTTGGAGTAATATTTTTTAGTATTGGGTATAATGTGTGAGCTTGCTAATTTTTTTGTTTTAGCTCCATACGTTTGTATTTTGTGTTTTGTTGGACTTCTGTCTTGTACTGTTGTGGTCGTTGTAACACATGCAAATGCATTATATTTACATTATAAGCTGCTTTATTCAGAGTGACTTCCAATAGTTAGCCTATAGTTGTCAACAGAAAGTGAAACAACAATATATTAGTCAATAATGCCTGCTTGAATAGCAGCCTAAGAGAAACGTTTTGATATTATTTTGCTGATGACGATTAATACAAAACAACAAAGGGCTTTTAGTCATGGTTTTATCGGTTATTAGCTGATTGCTGTGACTAATCTTCAAGCTTCAAGCTTCTTCAAAGGGCGCTGCAGGGAAGCATTTTAATCTTTTGTTATCATAAGTTACACCAGATTGTAGATTGGACAGGGACATTTCACTTGCGCGTTTTATAGGCAGGTTTGTGAGAACTCACTCCCTTATTGGGGTCCAATGGCGCGCGGCCTCATATATCCGATTCACGGTATGTCAAACTGTGCTATATCGCAGTTTAAGTGTATGTATATATATTAAGGGGAACAGTTTGAAAAAGCGTTCGCCTGACAATCTGACTAGATTTGGTTTTGTTCATCACATGTCAAATCTTGTCTGAAATCACACAGGGGAATTTCGCCTTCATATCTTTCTGCCGCAACGCCTTCGGCCAGAAGGCTTTAGGAAGTCATGTGACACAGTATGAATGTAGAAAGGAAGTTGCAGTTTTGCTGTGGTTGGATGAATGGGTCAAACCCAGGAGACCGGTGTTAGTGTGCTGTTTTTTCATCTTTGACTTAAGTTGACTTATTACAACTGCTTGGTTAGGTTTAGGCAACACAACTTATTTGTTTGGTTCATGCAACACAACTTATTGGTTTGATTTAGGCCATGGAATGATGTACACAGGCCGCCTGGAGAACAGCTATCTGACAATTTTATCATTTATAACATGGTAAGGAGGTACAAATAGAGAATACGGATACAGAGAAAAATGTAAACATCAGAAATTTAAAATGGATAGAAGTATAGTAGAAAAACAAAACAAAATTAGCAGCAGCTCAAAATGAATTGCGATTGGTCCTCAGCCAAATCAGCAGAAGGAGTATTGCGGCATGTGTGTCGGAACACAGCAGTTCAGTATACGTTAATGTGAAGTCAGCTGTGAGTTAACACAAGTCTGCTTGGCTCTGCTGTGTTGATCCCCAGTCTCTGAGCACCTGGGAGGTGAAGGTGGACAAGGTGCAGGTGAGTGGCAGTGAGAACACAACCTTCGCTGTGTGTCTGGACCAAGACGAACGCAAGGTCCTACAGAGTGTCGTCAGGTGGGCACACACACGCACACACACACACACACACACACACGATGACATGCACACACACACACACACACATACATGCATATAAACACATAGACACACAAACATGTATACAAACTGGCGGACATCACGTTGAACCCAGCGCTGTCTCTCTACGACAAACATACATACACACACACACACACACACACACACACACACACACACACACATATATACACACACACACACACATGTATACAAAATGGCAGGACATCCCATTGAACCCAGCGCTGCCTCTCTGTCCCGTCCAGGTGCGAGGTGTCCGTGTGCTCCAAACCGGACAGCTGCACGGACTGGAGACAGGCCCGCGTGCTCTCCCCCCAGGTCCGCCCCCTCCACCCCACCTTCTGCTCCCTGCTCTGCCTGCCCGTACACACCTTCGTCGGGGCCATGCCCTGAAGACGCTCCCAGGCCACTCCCGAATACACTGAGGGGGCTTCGACTATGGGGGGGGGGCATGACGGACACTACACTATTTCACTCTCCCTTCTTCCCCTAATGGAGGACACTGCGGCCATGTTGGACACCATGGCTGCTCAGACTCTCCCTCCCCCTGTTAGGGAAATACTCAACTCAGCTCAAGGGTCCACGCAGCAAATGGAGAAACTGTTGAATGAGTCCATGAACTTCCATGAGTTACCGGATGAATGCACATGTGAGACCTAAGTTTGAGCTTCATCCATAAACTGGATCAAAGTCGTCGTCCGGCGATTTATGGGACCGATATGATGACGCACAAAAAGCTTTTGTCGGTGAAAATGTTTTATATTATATATGTTTGGGAAGCGCAAGCGAAGACAACAAGTCCATTATGCTTGCGTCATGTTGGGTTTGAGTTCAGTGGACTGGCGCCACGTTCAGGGAGACTTCTGTCTCCTGGTCTTCTGGGAAAGCCTCCGAGCTCTGGGACCGGTGAAGAGCAAGCATATAAAGAGTGTGATTCAACGCATTCAGGGAAAGACATGAAGCTCTCCATGTGTATTCTGGTGAAGCTCTTGGTCCCAGATAAGAACCTTAAGGGTTTTGGAGTATTTACACTTTTACACGTGAAATGACAAAGTGGTTTGTCATGAAAATTGTAATATTCTAAATATATTGTAAACAGTGTGTGACAGTTTTTTTGGTTGTTGTTTCCAACGTGTTTCAGTGTGCTTCCTAAATGTTCCCCCTTTCTTTAAATCACCACTTCTTCATGAGAAATGGGACTGCAATAATTATTTTGACCAATAGAGGACTCTGTATATGTATGTGCCAAATTATTACTAATATTATTTATTTTCAATGGAATATTTTGTACTTTTTAATAGTTCAGTTTAAAAAATATTTGTTTGAATGTAAAAATATAATCTTGATATTTAGGCATATTTTAATGCTATACTATAGAGGTTCTTCAACTTTACTAGGACGAAAAGTATACGTACAATGTTCCTACTATATTGAATAAATTAGTAGTTTAACTATGTGGCAGCTGAAGCACCTACTTTTATCAATTGTGTAATGGTACTGTTTTGTTGAGTTACAGTAACATGATTTGATTTCTAAATTGATTTGAGAAACACTTGATCTATACAATGGATACTTTGTAAAATGTACAGTATGGATATTTATATATATATTGGTCAAATCTCTGTACAATAAATAAAGTGAGTCGAATCGAAACGCCTGCCACTATATAATGAGTGTATTCTCTTACCGCACATGGAGGAACTGAGACGCGCCATTGGTTAGTTGTAACGGTGGGCGTGGTCACGCGGAGACCAGCCTGGGTGTCCACAAAGCACCCGCGTGCTCTTCTGTCAGTCACTGACAGTTGGAAGTGGAGGTCACTTCTCCTCACGTCTTGGGACTTTTTTGACCACATTGGGGCTTAATGAAAATCGTAATACCAGGTACGTGCCTAAAGAAAGATCGATTCATTGTTAAGTCAGACTCATAACTTAACAGTAATGCCGGTGCGCTAGGCTTTTAAATGTTTTAACTAAAATAAATCCTGCACTCAGTAGGCTAACTTACAACGCAACACCTTGTTTATTAATGGTCAACAGTTGTCAACAGCTATCTTGACTCAATAATGATCGATATCGTAGGTCTATACAATTTCACGACAATATCTACAAATAGTAATAAATGTTTTTTATTTACATTACTGACGTTAGTTACTTATTATTTGTAAGCATCTAACCTTCTAGGCTGCTTAGACAGTATGTAAGTAGCCTCCAAAGACAGTGAGTCAAATAGGCGTATCCGTCTGAGAGAATGCCAATGTTTGGTTTCACTTGCTGATGTGACTCAAGTATCTGCTGTGTCTAGGCTAGGTCTAAAAGCAGCTCAGTACACCCCCCGACTTCCTTGTTTTAGAGCCGAGCTTCCTGGTGCTGTTGGACCGTTTCAGGGGATGCACGGCGTTTGTAGCGACCGTTTGAGCGCGCGTGTTATTACGGTCAGCAATGGACCCCTTTAAACCTTAACTGGAGACTTTCTGATCACTTTTATCCCCTTCAGGGCTTCGATTTGAGCTTAACGGCCACACTTCAAACTACAGCTGCAGGGGTCTTGATGACTACACAGAGTCAGCTAGAGCACCCGATCTGACCGTTTTGGGTTTTCACAATGATCCTTGTAATAGGACAGTGAGTCTTTTACAACAAAAAACACAAGAAACTGTTTGGATAACTTTTGTTACTTATTTAGCCATCTCCCTTAGGGTGAAACTGTGTCTGAGTTTAAATCCATCTAGTTATCAGTTGTATTGCGGCATTGTTTCCATATCAAAATATATTATATAGGGTATGAAATGTTTCAAAAATAAACATAACATTATCTTTACCATGTTGTGTAGGCCTCGGTTGGTCTAAAATGCAGAGTATGCCAGGCAAGATGAGCCATATAATTCCAGAAACCCCAAACCTACTTTTTTTTATTTATTCTTTACTAAGAATAACCCATCATCTTACAGTTACTCATCTAACAACTTCATTCCCACAAGGAGTTGTATTTAAGGAGCACACGGCCACTAGACACCAACACTCTTTTTATTGGCCTGTTAGGAAAATAAGCTGCCCAGATATGGCGTCTAGGCGTTCTCCATCACCACTGTTCTCGAGCTGTCCCAGCCCGTCCCAGCCCGTCCCAATACGTGCGCGCCCCTTAGCCAAAACCATTAAATATGACGCACTGCATACCCCGTTCCAGAAAACCCAGTGACCTCCCTGTTTACTCCCGTGTGGCTTTTACAGCCGTCCAAAGCAGCATCGCAGATCATGTCAGGGGAGCAAGGGTTGTGTGATTCACAGTGGGACCATCATTGGATGGCTCAATTAGACAGCATAATTACAATACACGTAAAAAACTTTGTCATGAACAAATAAATTCGGTAATGGAACGCCAGACAAAGTTTTGGCTTTTGTATTGAAATTTGTATTGAAAAAATGGATACAAAGTGTTTAATTACTTGCTGGTTTGAAAGGAATTCATATTTCCTTAAGTCACATGCGTCCTACGTTATTTTCTGCCGCAATATTTCCAACCACATACGTGGACATACCTGTCTATTTTTCGGTTGTGTATTTGACTCTATGGCGACTATATTTGGGTATGAGCAAGTCATCCGGGGTCCATATGCGCGCGGGTCATGTTGGTCGCAGCGTTGTGCCAGAGGAAAGACTGCGGCGTGACCACGTGTCCCGAGCTCTGAGACAGCTTGGAAGTTGTGTTTGTTTTTCCACTCAATCGTAAATTAGGCCTCGCGTTCCTCCGTCGGACGGAATGACTTATGAATGGCCTTAGTGATACCAAGTCATCTCTTCTAGACATAGTCTATATGTTTTACTACTGACGTGTTTGGTGTTTCAGTGTCGTTTATTGTAATGTTATGTTGAGGTGCATATGGGATTGTGTGGAAAGCATGTAGGCCATACTGGGTGATCCCAGGACAACCTATGGCATATGACACATTCAACAGCGTTTGTCTATAGATAAAATGTAGCCACCATGTTTAGTGGTATACGTTTCCCAATCATGTTACTATATTAGGCATTCAGGGTGACATTATGTCCTGAGGGATCAGCTATTATCCTACTCTACATCTGTATGAATATGTGCATATAAAAGGGATGTCATGCACGGCCCGATGCTGCTTGGTCAGTCTATGTATGATCTCACACAAGGACCATCTCACACAGACCAAGTTATCGTCTGTCCATCATTACTGTTGATTAGCAGGCGACGAGTAGTTTGCATATTTCTTAAGTTTAGTTTTTGTCATATATTATTTTTAATGGATTTAAGTGTATAAGACAAGCAACAGGATGCAAGCTAAAGTATCAGGAAGAACCAGAATAATTCAAACAAAAATGGAATTAACTAAATGTCCATTAATTTATTAAGAACTTTAAATTATGAACTCAGACTGAAGGCTGAGAGGCAATTATATATCCAGAGGCTATGAAATGGGTTTGAGGTTTGTATCTAATGTATGTACATTTGTATCGATCATGTTAGTTTTTCAAAGGAGGTAAGAGTTGTTGGTGGTTCAGGAACATTGTGTGTGTGTGTGTGTGTGTGTGTGTGTGTGTGTGTGTGTGTGTGTGTGTGTGTGTGTGTGTGTGTGTGTGTGTGTGTGTGTGTGTGTGTGTGTGTGTGTGTCTACAGCAGGTCTCTGATTAGTGGATGTATATTTTCTAGGGGTGTCCATCTCTCTTTTATAGGACGATCCGATTCAGGGACGATACATTTTTATATGGAACGATTAGATGCGATTCGGTTCAATGGTTCTAACGATCCGGTGCGATTTGATGAGATATTATTCAATCTGATAGATACAGTTAATATTTGTTTAATGTTAACTCAGATCGCCCAATCAGATAGCTCACAAAAAATATTTGTATATCAACCAATCAGATCGCTCGAAAAATATACATTTTTCGACCAATCAGATTGCTTGAAAAATGTATTCCCTTTAAATAATATTATATTCATTATTATAACTATTCAAATAATCTTTGGGAAAACCAAAAAATAATCCAAAGCTTGAAATGATGTATTTGTGTGAGCTATAACTGTGGCTGAATACTGTGGCTAACACTAAAGTATACCTTATACAGATGTGTTTTCATGCAGTGCAAAAACATCAGTATATGGAGCATTGTGTGAAGCTGAAGACATCAGAGACACACACTTTTTTCATAAACTGTTTTCTCTTCTCCAAACTGCAGTGATCCTATATGACCAAATTAACTACTCACATGTGTGTACACATGCACACTCACTCACAGACAAACACACACACACACACACACACACACACACACACACACACACACACACACACACGCACACACAACCCCCATGTGTGCGTGATCTGTAGAAGACTTCCTCATATTGTTTGGTGTGTTGACACAGGAACACTATGTGATTGATATCCTCTTAACACCAAAGTAAAAAATATCTGTTTGGTTTGAGGTGAGTTTGAGTGTATATGTGTGTGTGTGTGTGTGTGTGTGTGTGTGTGTGTGTGTGTGTGTGTGTGTGTGTGTGTGTGTGTTGGTGGGTGTTTGTGTGTGTGTTGGTGGGTGGGTGTAGGGTGGGTGGGTGTAGTGGGTGCAGGCAAATGTACACTTTGTAGCCAAAGTGTACATTTGCCTGCTAGATGAGAATATATTTTGAAAGGTCTTCTTCGTGATGAAGTGCCTTTAACACAGGATATTACATTGTATCTCTGTGTACTCTTACCACGTCTGAAGACCTTCAGGGATGTATCCCATATCCCATCATGATCATTTCAGTCCATATGACGTCGGAAGGCAGGCGTCTTTGGTCGTCACAGACTCCACATTGTAACAACTGAAGAGCTTTTGTTCAGGGAGACATTCCCCCGTCTTGCAGCTCTTGTCTTGTTACTTTCACTTTTTTTATCTCAACGTTAAACGTACAAAACTCCCCAATGCATTAATGTGTGGCTAGCTCCTCCTCCAGCATTTGATTTTTATATCAGCAGTCTGCATGTCTACATCAGTATGCATTAATGCATCCCAATGCATTTCTTCAAGCTGTGGCTGAGCTGCTGATTAAAAGGTAATAACA